>NW_006263390.1:504624-507680 GCF_000469605.1 Apis dorsata
CGACGACGACGACGACGCCCAAATTCGAAGGATTGAAGGAAAAGAATCAGTAACACGACTCGGTCGAAATTTTCACGCGAATGAAAAGAATAATTCGTGTTAAGAGGAAATCAAGCAAAATAAAGAATATTCCGATATCGAATACTCGATCTTTCCCGAGTTTCGTGACAACATCGAGTCGTGGCAACAAGTCGTCGGCGCGACCTTGCTTTTCTCTTCGATGCGAGTCGATCGAAATCTCGAAATTAATTTCGAGAAGAAGATGGATCGTTTCTCTCTTCGTTTTCTTTTTCATTTCTCTACTATCTTTCGGCTATTTATTTTTATCGTCTTTCCCCTCGATTCGTACTTTAAACGCAGTGTAAAGTATGTCAGGTCCGATACCCGGATTATAAATAAAGAAAAGAAAAGAAAAAGAGGCGACGAAATGATGTATTTGTCGTTGGTATTTTTAATACAATGGTATCTCGATGACGTCAACTGATAACGAGGTGGTTGAGATCTGTGTGCATCAGAGGTCTTTCAACCGACATACTTCGTCGTCAACGCGAACGAATAAACGCGGCGAGTTTGTTGTCGAAGTAAAATCGCGGAATTGATTTTGTCACTTCGCATACAAAAATATTTATAACTTTTTTTCAATTTTCTCACATCAAAGAGACAAGTAGTCGATCGAGACGAGGCAAGCTTCCGTTTTTATTCCATATTCTTCGATCGTTTCTTTTATCTTTATTACCCTTATTACTCTTTGAGAAGGAAGGGCTCCACCACTCCTAGTAGCAGGAGAACAAAATGGAAGGAGATTATCGTTATAAGGAAAACCATTATGGAGGAAGGAAGTGTGAAAAATTGAAAGGAAACCGGATTACTGCTTCCCCTCATTGGGTATTCTTAAAATTACGAGACGCGTATGTGTGGAATAAATAATACATATGAAGGAGTAGCGACCTCTCTAAATGAATTCTTATAAAACTTTTCCATCGTGTATCGTTCGTAACGTTATCGAGCGTCGTCAATATTTGCACGATAAGCTTTGCTTTCAGATTACTGGCGAAAAACGTCATCGCGCCAAGTTAAAGTTATCCCTTCTGATCGATGTCGATATCGCGTACCGAAATAATAATATTCGAAATAATAATGAAACTCGTTTATTCGTTTCTTTTCAATTAGCTCGTTTTAAAAAAAGAAGCAGCGCGATGGAAAAAAAAAAAAAGGCCGAGAGAATCGATAGCTCGGAAACAAAGAATGGAATAAAAACCGTTTGGTCGTCGACAGCGACAGTCCCCTTCGTGTAATCCGTTTAAGCCAAACAACCTCCCAATGGCCGCTAGACACACTCGAGAGGTGAGCGTTCTGGCAGCTCGCCAACGTTCCCGCTTTGAACTTGATTAGTTTGTAATTGCGCATTGTTTTCCCTTTCTTGGCCGCGAAATAAGACGTCACAGCGAAATAGAGAAGAGAACGAGAAACACACTCCTTACCAACCATCTAAATAAACGAATATATCGGAATCAATTTATTGCAAAATCAATTTATCGAGAAATGAAAAGATTAGTCCTTCTGAGAAGAGAAAGAGAGAGAGAGAAAAACTATAATTCGTACACTCTAGTTTCTCTAGATGTCGCGCGCATTCTCCACATTTCCAATCCGGAAAAAATTGAAAACCGAATCGAAAGATGATCGTTTCTTACGACGACGTGACAGACAATCGTTCCCTCATTGCTCTTATTCTCATGAACTTCCGCTCTCGTAATCCCCTCCCCGCGTAAGAAGATTAAAAGTTCCGTTAGAAGTGGAACGATCAACGCCGACTTTCCTTTTCAATTTTCCGAAACGAGAGAGCGCGTTGGCGGAGGTGTTCGCCCCCCTCCTTCCCCTCCCCATCCGTGTACTTTTCGCGTTCAGGGGGAACGGGAGGGAAAAGTTGTTGGCGTATCGATTCGCGAGCGACGTCGACGTCGAGTATTGGCACACGGGACGGTCATCGAACTTGGAAAGGAAGTTCTGGCGAAACGGAGCGACGACACGCCGCGATGCTCTCGCTTCTCTGTCCACGAGAGCGGTGGCAACCTTCGTGTGATGCTTTTTATTCGCGTTCCACCTGTCGCATTGTATTCGAGGTGGCGTGAACGGACGAAACGCGTGGCGCGAGACAAAATGCGATTGGCACCTAGGAGAGAAAGAAGAATATCCTCCTCTCCCTCCCCTTTCCTCCCCTCACCCCTTTCCTTCCCGCGACGAAGAGCGGACGAGGCAAAAAAGGAGACGACCGACGACCGCCACAGGCTTTTCACTCACGTGGCGAATGAAAGTAGCTTTTCGAGCGCTGACACGAGCGCCAATCGTGCGACACGGATATTCGATTTCCACGGGAGGGAAGGAAAGGGACACCTGCCCAATTCCCACGTCGTCCGAAACGCATCGCGAATGTCGCGCTTTCGAACGGGATTTCGTCGTCTCGTTTTCTCACACCGCGCGCGCTACCTAATCGATTGCTCTCTTCGATTCCACGATCGACTTCCACGAAACGACTTCGAATGTTCCTTTTTTTTTTTGTTTACGCGTTCATCGATAAAGTTTCGATTTCGGGGAGTTTTTTCGAGAGGAATAAAAATTGCGGCGAACGGTGCACGCGATTGGGCGGAAAGATTATGCGAACGATCGTAGGATGAATTTCATCGGGGCCATTAGGAATGAAATCAAAGCCCGTAGAAACTACCGAGACGCCTTCCGCGGCGAATGAAACCGGTTTTTAACCGTCCGCCCGATCTTTTAGCCACTGTTGGCGCGCGTATGTTGGCCGCGCGTATTCTCTTCTCGCCGTGTCCGAGAGCCAATCGCATCCGTGCATGTACCGTTGCACGTGCAACTCCATCCGTGACATATTTTAAGACGAAGAAGCTCGTTGTATCTCGTCACTCGTCGCATAAATTTGTACCGTCCCGACACGTTACGACTCGCCACTCTGCTTCCAACAAATCGCTCCCTTGCACCCTCCCACCCCTCCCTCCTTTCTTCTCCCCGATTCTTCCCCTCCCCCTTCCCTTCCTATCTAA
>NW_006263390.1:508087-511539 GCF_000469605.1 Apis dorsata
GAGTTGGAGAACAAAAGGGGTGAAAGTTTTTCTCGCCCCTTTGCCAAACTCGTTCACTCGCTCTCTTTGCCCTTCCCTGCTTGCCCTTAACCTTTGCACACAGTTCTTCCTTTTTTCTTTTTCCTCCCCCCGAGGGTTGAGTCACGCGAAACTCCCGCGCTCGACCACCACCCCCCCTCGCGTTGCGTTAATTAATATAAAAAGAGACTCGTATATGATTTCACGCTCGCTTTTAATTCTTTACTTCGATAGATGGAACAGAAGCGAAATGAGAGAGCGTTCTTTCGATCCGGGACCGATGGGGAAATTAGTTCGATAATTTATCGTTTAAAACGTAATAATAATAAAAATAATAATAATGGCGAATTATATTGTAGCGGCCGCTTTTTTTATACAAAAAGCGGGTCAATTATAATATAGTTAATGAGTAAATGTTGTAACAAGTAATTATTTAAAGTAACTTTATTCGAAATTTTTATATCTAAATTTTACGTTTTCAACAGATCATCTTTCCTTTGATTTTCCATCCGATAATCGCGCATGCGCCGATCGCATACCGATTATCAATTCAAACGTATGAGTCAACTCGTTTATTAGCATTACGTGTAAACGGCGCTAAGGAAAAAAGACCGCATCCCTACGGAACGAAAGAGCGAGAAAACCGCCAAAAAATCGCTTCTCTCGTTTCTCTAAAGAAGGATTTTTCAATTCGATCGTACATCTTCGCGTCCTCGAGAGATCGATTTCCCTTGATCTGATCGGTTCCGATTTCTCGATTTCTACCCATTGTTACGTAAACTTACTCGTTACGTGCGCGATAAATAATTGATGAATCACGCGAGCCTTGGATTTTTTTAAAGTCGCGATCGAAAATTAAAATTGGATTACCTTTGGATTACACGGGCAGAGATAAGATTGGAAGAGTGGTGTGATACGCGTACGGAGAAATATGTGACTGTGCAACTGCGTGCGTGGGGGAAACGTCATATCGACAACATGCGGGTCTTTCACTGTTTCACCCAACACCGTTGTTTACGACCGGGTGCTCGGCGAGCGAATCGAAACAGCTGTTTTGATGTCGACGAGGGCCGATTGATTATGCAAATTTATATTTTATCGTCGGATACGTTACATCTTCGATAAATAAATACGACGCGTGTTACATTATTTTTAGCGCGGGCTAAATAAATGTTTATCGTGTAACAAGCATCGCAAGAGGGAACAAAATGGTTTTCTCCACGATATCATTGAGCTAATATTTAATCTTAGCGGAGCGAAAAGAACGTTTTTTTCACGCTCGAACATTATCTCGAACATAGTTTGCCACTGGGTGAACTTGGGATTAAAGGGAAGAAGAGGAAACGCAAATCCGTTTCTTTTTCTTTTCTCCTTTTTCTAGCGTTAATTTATCTCCAACATCGTTCGCCCAAGTGGATGAACAACTCGGGATTAAAGTGGAAGAGGAAACGCGAATCCGATCGTTTATCGTTGGCGATGGAATCGAGGATAAATCGACGACGACGTGTTTTCAACTCGTGCATACACGTTTCAAACCGAAGCCACTTTTCGCGACAAATAACGCGGAGTGGAGGTAAGCGTATCCGGGAAGTTTGGGCCATTGAACCGAGTTACCAGCAGAGTACAATGAGCGACAGAAGCGTGGACGACTGTCGACCAGCCCCATTACCGATTTCTCCGACAGATATGTCTCATTTCCCGCAGGAAATCGAGTCGATGCTTCGTGCCCCTCGAATCGTTATAATTATCCTCTTCCTCCGTTGCCAGACTTCGACCAATAAATTTTTCATCGAAAAAGAGTAAGGCTAGAGAGAGAGAATGATAATCTGGATCGATAAACGAATACACGAATTCACTCCCATAACCAAACCACACGCTCATAATCGTGCAAAAAAAGATCGCACACGTTAAAATGTTAGCCATTACTTAAAGAAATTCGTTCGTTCGACCTTCTATGTTACGAATAAACGAAGCAGAAATGACGTGGAACTGGTCTATATGAAATACATAGGATATAGAGAGCAAGGGGCAGAGAGGGGCACGAGTCGTTCTTCGTGCTGGTGTCATAACACGGTGGTGTACAATGACATCTCGCTATTACGAGCCAACGTCGCGTTACACACCACTACTTGTAATTCCTTAATGACTCGGAATGCCGAGTCTTTCTCTCTCTCTCTTTCTCTTTCTGCTCGAAAGAAGTGAAAGTATCCTCGCGATATACCAACGTCGATGGACTATTACGAGAACGAAAACTCGGCGAAGAATCGTTTCGTGACATCGATTATTCTCCTCTAAAAGAACTGATCTGGATAGATTCGTTTATCCGTTAGGGTTCGTCCGTTGATCGAACGTAAACAGAAATGGAAGGGGGGAGAAGAGGAAGGAGAAAGAGAGGTCGTTACAAACGACTCGTTCGCTCGTTCGATCAGGGCCGTGACGGTAAAGACGACGAGGTCGATTACGTGTTCCAGAAGGACGCCAGAAGGGGAGACACGAGACGAAGGCACACGAGGTGGAAGGAGCCAAGGGGGGAATATAATTCAGCGACTTGGAAGCCGGTTTTCCATAGGCATAGCCTCTATCTCGCGAAACTACTCGCGAACTACGAGCAAGAAGGATGAGTCACGGCTGTGTGTCGCCCGTCCCGTATCTCTTTCTCCCTTTTCACCGTGATCGACCATGCGAAAGACGGAGAGAGAAAAAGAAACGAAAGAAAAGGAGGAGGTTAGCCCTCGAGAGACTGCCTACGCGCGATCACTGGAAAATGGAGAGAGATTGAAAAACCTACCCTCTCGATTCGTTGCCCTTCCTCCTTTCTTCCCACCCCCTCTCTGCGATCGAAAATAGATCGAAATATTCGATTCGATCTCTCCGGTAAATTCGTTCGCTTTTATCATTTTTTTTTTTTTATTCCGTCGGTAAAGTAAATAACGTTCGATAATCGCGAAAAGAGCTCGAGATTTATTGGACGTCTCGAGGCCAATTAAAACACCGATCGAAGTTTCCGATCCGTGACGGTTATCGCGCCGCCTGTTCCCGATTACGAAGACGACGACGACGACGATTGCTCGAAGATCGAAGAGAGTCCCTCCCTCCCCTTCTATATACATTCTATATATATTCTATATATATATAGCTATTTCTACGTAACATCGCGGTTCGATAATCGGTCGGCTGATAAATCGATCGATCGATCGGCGGCTTCGTAAGTTCATTGCTAGGTCGTGACACGTGTGCAATTGCACGGGCTAAATGAACCGCTTAGAAGCAACAGTTGGACGATCTCCATATTCTCGCCGTCGGCCGGATAAATTGAATGTATTTATCGATTCTAACGACTACGTCTTGCTCTCGAAGAGGGATTGTTCGATATTTCTTCTTCGATTGACCGATATTATTCCACACTGGATAAGATAGAGAAAAAAAAGAGGGGG
>NW_006263390.1:511824-512452 GCF_000469605.1 Apis dorsata
ACCTCTGCGAGAGGTTCCTCCTTGGTGACGTCTCCATTCTTGGGCGCTTCTTCGCGGGCAGGCTTGTTCTTATCCTTCTTGCTGAAGCTGATCGACCTGAAGGACCACTTTTTCTTCATCTATGAACGAGGAAATACGGTATCGATAATGATCGAATGATCTCATTACGCGCGATACTGGGTACGTGCCTTATTTTTCTAATTCGCGCGACACGAGTAGAGAGATCCGCATTTTTTTTTTCTTTTTTTCGATTAATTCATCGCGTTTTTCGTCGCAAACGTCTCTTTTTACACACCTTCCCCTCTCTCTCTCTCTTGCTCACGCAATAATACGTTGCATAATATACGCGTTACCCGCTCACAGATTAAAGCAGATTGATGAAAGCAAGGGAAAGGAATATGGAATATCTCACCTTTTCCTTCTTCTTCGTTTCCTTATTGTCTGGAGAAGTGGCAGTGTTTGGAGTGGACGCTTCTGTCGGCGTTGTGACCTCTGCCGTTTCCGCGGGAGATTCTCCGCCCGACTCTTGCTTCGTTTCCTTTACCTCTTCTTGCTGGAACAAACGAAATTTGTGGATGATCGAACCGTGCGCTCTCTCTCTCTCTCTCTCTCTCTCTCTCTCTCTCTC
>NW_006263390.1:512693-513243 GCF_000469605.1 Apis dorsata
ATAAAGAAAAAGAAACGCGAAGGGGATCGAAAAATCGAGCAATCGGTTGGAAGATTGGGTGGTTATCTCGTTCGTTTCGAAATATACGCACCTCTCCTTGATTTTACGCTACATAAATTTAACAATCGCGCAACGTGTACGTGATCGAATACATTTTTTGTTTTATAGGTGCAACGCGATATTCGCGCAAATTACTCTTTTTAACGGTTGGACGGAGAACAAAGCCGGAATAAAATACGAGTTGGAAGTAGATCCATAAAAATTAGCGAGCTCCGTGGAATTTCGTCATTTGTCACGGTTGTGCGAACCGCGGCCGAACGATTGCATCACCATCACCGCGTGCCACGCGATTCCATTTTTTTCCCACCCATCGACGATATAATCTATCTTTCTCTCTCTCTCTCCCTCCCTCTCTCTCTCTTTCGTGTCATAAATATATTATATATATATATATATATACACCGTATAGCATCGCGTTCAATCGTAGCCTTTTTTCGACCTTCCACCTTTTTATTTTTTTTTTTACAATTCTTGGAGAAACTTTTATTCA
>NW_006263390.1:513516-516378 GCF_000469605.1 Apis dorsata
TCTATCTATCTATCTCGTTCGCTGGCTCGCTCGAGATGGCTAAAACGAGAGAGGAGAAAAATGGGAGGTTGATCGGGGTGGATCGACGGAGGCGCGCTCTGGCGGCCGCGAGATTTATCTCTGTGAGTGAGACAGTTGCGGTTACGACGTATAATACGGGACGAAACCGCGAAAATCTCGGATTACGAAGAAGGATCTCAGTGGTTCTCCGTACGGCCAATTATACGCGTACACGATTACAACAAATACGACTCGTAACGTGTACTGCCTTCTGTTTCGATCTTTCGATCTTTCCCCGAGTTAAAAATCGGATAAACGAAATAACAATAGAAGCGAGCTTGGCGACGTAAATTTCGATCGAATAGAGATATATGTATATATATGTATATATATATATATACACATATACATTATTTTCAACGTTCCCGATCACGATTCCAATCGAACGGAATACGGCGAACCGGGCATTGTTTGCCGCGTTGTTCGTCGAAGGCCGGGTCTCGTCTTTGCCGTGCTGCGATACCGTAAACACTAGCCGACTTTATTATCGATGCAAATCCTCCGGAACAATTCCACTTGACCGTTTACACGTTTCATATGCTACTAATAAACGAGTTAACTCGTACGCTCGAGATTGATAATCGAAGAAGGTAGTACGCGATAGTATTCTTGTCATCTATCGAGATCGATATAATCGAGATCGAGGCATAGGCGATTATTAGAAAATCGAAAAAAAATACGATACGCAGAGTTGGGCGCATTAAATAAGTTAGTTGAAAATTTCGAATAATAAGTTGCTTCGTGTGATTATTTATTAAAATGCTCGAACAATATATTTATAAATTGATCCGCTTTTCGTGTAGTTTGGTATTATTATTATTTATATTTATTATTTATTTTATTATTTATTATTATATTGTTTTAAATAAAAAATATATTTATATATTTATATATTGTTTTATATTTTATTATTTATTATTATTATTGTTTCAAACGATAAATTATCGCGAAGTAACTTTTTATTCGTAACTTCGATTGTTGATGATACGCGATACGTTTCGAATGAGGAAACAGAACCTTCCATGCATTTTTCTATTATGTAAATATCCGGTTATTTTTATTGTTGCCGGCCGTGCAGGAGGACGCGCGCGTTGGATATATCCTCGCGGGATCGCAGCTGATACCGTGGAGAAAGGAAAGGAAAGGGAAGATGGCCGGGTAGGCTACGTGGCAGCAGAAACGAAGAGGCAAAAATCCCGGCGATACCTCGGCCTTACCGCGTTTACCGAGCTTTTGAAAATTTCTTCTGCCGAAATGACGGACGAAAAAAAGGAGAAACGCATTTTCCAATCGAGAATTAGAACGTTGGTATTTTTATGTAGCGCGCAACGAGCAAGCAAGGATTGAATATTCATCGAAAGATGCATAGGATCGGGTTATAAATAAAAGAATGTATCCGAATGATTTATGCACGAGTTAATATATTGAAAGGTGTATATGTACGTACGAGGCGAGGTAGACCTTGCACGCGCTGGCTCCATGCAAAAATTCGCGTTTGTCGATCGAACGGTATCGGCATACGAAGAAATGGCCGGTTCGAGGACATCGCGAAGGACGGGGCTCGATGCAGGTGCAGTTTTTCTGCGACGAATTCCACGTGGCTGAATCATCCACTAGCCTAGCTAAGCGAAATCTCCCGCTTGTTTTCGGCGAAATCTCATTTAACCGCGTCACGTTATTATATATTACGATGTATTATATACGACGAATCGGGAAGAAACGAGAATTTTTGACGATCGAGTATAATTGTATGACTTCTCGCGTTCGATGATAGGAAAAATTTAATAGTTGAACTTGCGAATAAAACTTACTTGGATAATGGCAAATAACTATAGCATTAAATGGCCAAGATATTATATGAAAAGAAGATCGATTATAATATCTACGAATAAATATTATTCGAGCATTTTAATAAGTAATTATAATTAAAGTAACTTTGTTCGAAATTTTTTAACTGGTTATTTTTTTCAATGGATTAATGCCCAACTTTGCTCGCGTTTAATCTCGAAATTGGCGAAGATCCCTTTTCTCTAATCGCGAGAGGAACTGGTGAAAAAGTTGTGCGCACGCGCGAGCGAGAAATATCGAGGGAGGGGGAATGGAGGACTGTATCGTCGGTACGCATGCACGCATGCACACAGCTCGTCCAGAAAAGATTCGATGGAATTCGAATGGCACGCAGTTTTAATTAGCAGAGACAAACAGATGAGTCGCGTCTCGTATTAATTAATAAACCGAGTCGGTAGGGGGAGCACGATGATTCACGCAGAAAGCGCTTTTCTCGAGATGCTTTTGCGCTACATAAGCCGGGCGCGTTTAAAACATCGCGTGTTCCTCGGCGATCCGCCGGCCTATCCGGCCGAATAAAACGCGCTATCGGCGTGGAATTCAGGTCACTCGGTAACTCGGCGTTACGTACACTTTTGCGAACTCTCTCCCCACCCGATAAAAAAAAAAATTCCGATCGAAAGAGAAGAGGAGAGCGAATCCTGCTGGATAATTCCGATGGATAAAGCAAAACACCGATGGAATATCATAAACGTAAAAGAGGCAGGTGTTCGACGGCCCGGCTGCAACGTCGCACCTGTCTCTCTCTCTCTCTCTCTCTCCCTCCCGATCCAAGATTTCCCGACGAGATTTCGCGAACAGATATCGCGAGAGAAGATTTTGCAAATGTCCACGCGTAACTGGGGACAGTTAGGTATGCGGAGCGGGTAATATGTATTTACGTTTACGATTACAGTTACAGTTCGCGACGCGAAACGGTATTCTCTCTCTCTCTCTCTCTCTCTCTCTCTCTCT
>NW_006263390.1:516558-517451 GCF_000469605.1 Apis dorsata
AAAATTCAACTTAGTTTCTACGAATCGATCCGACTGCGTAATATCTCGGCGGTAAACCGAAGGTTGCCTCGATCGATGTTGCGGGATCGATAACACGATTTACGGAGAATGAACGCGCGCGGTTTCTTTGGGGTTCGCGCGTGAAAGCGAGATCGAGAAATTGATATATCGAGTCCTATATATATATATATATATATGTGTGTGTGTGTGTATCGAAAGATTTCCACGCGAAATCAACGTACGAAGGGAGAGAACACTTTCGTTCTCGCGTCGAATAAAATCGTTCCAATTTACTTGTGCCTCGAGTCGAGTGGATCTAGGCGAACCGTTACACACCTCTGGAAAGATCGCTATCCTGCTTTCGTTAAGTGGCACAATGGGCGTTCTCCGCGTGTAAAAATACACTTTTCCAGGAAATTGAATGCACGCCTTTCTCGCAACGATTTTATCGCGTAACTCGCTCGGTCTAGAAATGCGCTCGCGATCGATAATAACGTCCCCGACTATTATTCTTCAAACGAATTATCAGAGAGATGATGATCGTTGAGAGGTGTGAAAAAAAAAAAAAAAAAAAAAATAGCCGATAACCAGAACTTCTTTTCCCCCAATCCCAATTGTTCCCAGCGCTTCGAAGGGGGGACGGAAAAAAAAAGTGGAAGGAAGAGGAGCGATCTTCGCGCTCGTTCCATCTCTGTTCCAACGTGCTCGTTACCGTATCTAGCGCATGACAGCTGTCGGGGTTGCTCAATCGAGGAAATATCAAGTTTCGTCTAGCTTGGAGCATTTCGATATACAGTGACACGCTTATGCGATTCGACGAGAGCGACAGTTGAAACTTTCGATGGTACGAGGAGGGGAGAGAGAGAGAGAGAGAGAGAGAGAGAAAGAGAGAA
>NW_006263390.1:517566-522848 GCF_000469605.1 Apis dorsata
TCTGTTGTTGACACCTAGAGTTTTTTAAATCTCCGATTTAATTCTCCTCGGAATCGACGTTGGAAATACAGATATACGTACGAAGAATCCTCGTGGTCGTAAATCGATTAGATTTAATAATCGAGCTATAGATTACGTTCCAAGGAGAAAGAGAGAAAAGAAAAAAAAAATAGTACTCGTGAATCGATCGATAATTCATCGATTCAATTTTCGTCTGTTTAGTTTGATAAGTTTCGAGAAAACTTGTCATCGAGATACAGAAAGATATCGAGAATAGAGAATTTGTTAGAGCGTAGAAAAAAAGGAGGAGGAGGAGGAGAAGAAGAAACATACCTGCTCTTTGTCTTTCTCTTTTTCCGTGGCATCGTCTTTATCTTTGTCCTTATCCTCGGGAACGTCCGTGTGCGGCGCTATACCATTGGTAGTAGGCTTGGTGTCGGTCTCCTCGATCCTCTCCAGCTTGCCATCGCCAGGTGCGGCAGCATCCCCGACACCACCGTCGGCGGGCAACCCCTCCTTCTTCGGAGTCGTTGTTATATCC
Source organism: Apis dorsata (assembly GCF_000469605.1). Classification (NCBI taxonomy): domain Eukaryota; kingdom Metazoa; phylum Arthropoda; class Insecta; order Hymenoptera; family Apidae; genus Apis; species Apis dorsata. The sequence continues at coordinate 518,108 of NW_006263390.1, forward strand.
ACGGACCTTCTGCTCTGTCTCGCTCCCATCTTTCCTCTTTTTGCCTCTCTAGCCCCTTCTGCTCGCCTGTCCCTCTCGCTCGCGCTCTCCGGATGCTGTAATCAGGTGTCGTGCGTCCAATAAAACTGACCTGCAATCAAAAGTGAGGCGAAAGTGAGGATGGAGCTGCGAGAGATTGCGAACGATCCAACGTTTCTTGCCTTTCTTTATTGTAAGGCAAGAAAAAAGTAAGGTTCGAAGGAACGCGTCATTTACTTTCCGTCTCTATTTTCCATCGAAGGAGAAAGATAATCGCGTACAGGTGCGCCCTCCCTGGCTACTACAGCGCCAGAAGAGAGACGTCTCGCGTAGACGAAGATCGGCAGTTACGCGCAGGCGCGGAGAAGCTTTTTCGCTCCCGTACACGGGACGCACGGTTCGCGAAAGAAAGAAATCGCGAAGCGCGCCGATGATAATGAATAATATATGAACTCGCCGCGCGAAAGACAAAGAAAAACAGAGATATAGGAGGCTTGGAATAACCAACGGGACACGTTTCGCGATAAAGGAATTCTCCAAGGAATCGTGCATCGAGAGGCTCTAGAGAGAAATATACACTAGAGGACGAATCGCAATTTGCTCCCTATTTTTTGCTACCATTTGTATTCGATTCGCGTTAGAAAGAAAAAAATGTCGAAAAAACGGGTATAAAGAAGCTCTCTCTCTCTCTCTTTCTTTCTCTGTCTTTCTCACTCCTTCTCTAATTATCGTCGTAGAAAATAAATGGTTAAAAAGTCGGTTAACGGTTTCGAGGTCGATCCGACGTTTCTTTCACGGCGGAGGAGAGGAAGCGATCCGTTGTATTCGAGCGAGAACCGCAAAAAAACTGGTACGGCGAGGCAAAGTCGAACAACACCAGATCGGATGTATTAGCGCACCACCTAGATGCACCACCTAAAGAGCACGTGGCGTGGCTACGCACCGCTGCCCGCCTCGTAGCCACGATGCGTAACGCATCTGGCTCCCTTCTCGCGACTATCAAGATGAAAAATACCCGAGATATCTCTCCTCACGGACTAGTATAAACGCGGCGCGTATAGCGTGTACTTCTTCTTTTCTTCTGCCAAATTTCGAGATTTTTCTTTTCTTTGCGTGGCGAATCTCTCCCAATCGAGAACTTACCAAGTATCGTAAGTGTAGCGAACGTTTTTGTCCAAAGATTTGAAAAATTTCGTCGAAACGAAAGAGTCGATCGATAAACGATATTTCGAGGTTTTTCCAAACGCTAAGGTAACAACAATAACAACAACACGACACGATGCGCGCGCATCGCTTTGTCACTGAATAATAGCATTTGTCTCTGGCCAGCCTATTCGCGGTGCATTGCACTTTCCACTCGCGCTCTACCGCTCTACCACGCTTGCGCTAATGCGTTACACGCTATCGTCTTTTATATACCGGGTGGCTATATCCGATACGTTACGCGAAATTGACGAGTTTCGTTCGAGAGAAAAATTCAGGATCGGACAATGATGATAATAATATTTTTCCTATAAAATATATTTTCAGTCGAAAGGATAGAGTGTATTGATAGGAAAAAATTGGACAAATATTCATGTTTCGTCTCCGTCGAGCGTAGGGAACACGTGCACTTAGTGAGGATAAAAAATAGATTTAATACGGGCGAAGATCGAGGCGAGAACACGTGTGTTGAGTTACGTGGTACAGTTCGTGGGAAGTGTGGAATCATCATCCCACAGGAAAAATAGCTTTCCTTTCCTCTCGTAACTCACTTCTCCTACCTACGATTTATCTCTCGCTGACGCTCCTATATTTAGTATATCGACGGCCACGAACTGCAACGAGAGATAAGAAGCAACTAGCGACTCCGTCTCGTTCGATCGCTGCGAAGAAATTACCGCTCGTATTCGTCTTCTCTTAACCGTATTTCAATTCAACGGTACGGAGAGGAACGTCGTTAAATCCATTTATTATTTTCTACGAATTTTTTCCACGAATCAAAAGTAAATACAAGTAAAAGAATTTCTTTGCTTTACGTGAAATCCTTTTTTTTTTTCGAACTTTTTACGTACGTTCTTCTTGATTCAAAGCATCTCTTTATTTAGCGTGAAAACTATAGAAGTCGTAAATCTTTACGTTCGAAATCGCTTGGCGACAAAATGGGAGAGCATGTCACATTCCATTCTTTATCGAAGAATAACGTTGCTGCTTGACTCACCGCTTTACGATTTGCCGCTATCTCGAACACTCTTGTCCCGTTCGAGAGTAAAGTTAAGCCAAATTATATTGGTGAGTAAATATCTGATCCGTGACAATCGAATCCAGTTTAGTTATTTTGGAACGAAACCGCATCTTTTCTATCTTGTTTCGTTTTTCCTTATCGTAAATTTCGTTCGAGAAGAATCGCGTCACAACGATCGAGAAACGGAATAACGACGACTTTGCCTTCAAATCGGTCGACTAATTATCTATTCAAACGAACAAATAAAACACGTACCGAGATTTCTTTCTGCGGATCCGCTCAATGGATTAATAAGGGCATTCAGAGGTCACTGCCGTCGAAGACTATTAAGGCTTGAACGACGATGTCACGTCAAGATCATCACGGACGTATGTATGAGAAACTAAATTCCAGCGATATAATATAACGCGATATAATATATATATATATANTACACACATACACATGCACACACATACGACGATTATGCGATTTTCCGGTTNGAGATCGGGCAATGAGATTATTTAAAACGACGCTCGAAGCAGCTCGAGATTAAACGCTGAAAAATACGCTGAATTCTCGAGAAAAGATAACACCAAATTTTCAACGTATTTGCTCGATGACTCAGTCCGTATCACGAACGTTTAACGGTTAATCACCGATCGAACGCACTTTCACGAATCACGTTGAAGATAAAATCGGCGTTAAAAGTCGAGCTAGATTCGGAAGATAAAAATTGGCGTTAAAAATCGAGCTAGATTCGGAAACGCGAATATATCGTACAATCGGTAATAACGTCGTATCGAATCAAGGACATGGGATCGAAAGTTTGCACGTTACGAACGAGTTCTACGAATACGACGGTAAGAACACGGTCGAACGTGACGCTGGATCGAGTAAGCGAATAAAGCACACGCGCATCCAGCCGTGTTGAATCATTAGCGGTTAAACTGTATCCTACTCCGTATCGAACGAGGAAAGAGGAAAGAGAAAAAGAAGAGAAGGAGAAAGAAAAATACTTTTCCCTGGATTGCATCGCGGCACGGTATGCGTACGAGAGCACCCTCTATTGCGTGCTCGATTCTCACGAGGTAACGGGCTTTGTACACCTACTACTTACGTACACCGATCGATCGTCCATTATTTTCACAGGATTAACACGCGTGATACTCGTGACGCGGGGATACCAATGGCGAATAATCGAGGCTGGAAAAAAAAAAAGGACATCTGCTCGGTCCGCTCTTCGGTTCTCGAAATTGAGAATTACGAGCGTGGCTGGAGAGAATGAAGCGAACGTCGCCGGCCCGTATTCAGGCGCGTGTCCCGCATGCGTGAACGGATCCGGCACGGCGCACGTGCGTGCGTACGGGACCGATGAAAACGTTGTCGTAGTAAAGGGCAGAGAAGAAAGCTTGGNCGAGGGAGGGAGGGCGGGAAAGGAAGGGAAAGGTGGGGCAGGGCAGGACACAGGATACGAAGGCAGGGATCAAGTGGGCTTAAAAATACACCTATATCCGGAGTAATATGTGCGTCTATTTTTGGTCGAGTCGCGCGCACCGCGTGTTCGCCCTTCGCTTGTGTAAACACCGAGCGGATTTTGCCCGCCAACTCCCTGGTCAAACTCCCTGGAACCCGAGTCGAAAAACACTCGTATAAACACACGAAAGGAGGAGAGGAGGTGGGCAACGTAAAAGAATCTGGAATGGGAGGGGTTTTCGACGTTTCGAACCATTCACCGATCTTTTCCGAAGAGAGGGTGAAAGACAAAGGAAAAGGACGCGAAAATAGGGGGAGGGAGGAGAGAGAGAGAGAGAGAGAGAGAGAGAGAGAGAGAGAGAGAGAGAGAGAGAGAGCGAGAGAGAGAGCGAGAGAGAGAGCGAGAGAGAGAGCGAGAGAGAGAGCGAGAGAGAGAGAGAGAGTTTTTGGCGAAAAACCGGTCGAGTCGCGAGCCGTTTCAAAAGCACGTCTGCCTAAGCAGTCGGAACAGCTCTTTTCTTCGTTCTTGTAAACGAGAGAAAGGCAGATGTGGGCAAGTTAACGACCCGTTATCGCGTGGATGGCGTGGACTCGCCACTGCTGAAACTGGTTGGCCGTCGATTGCGATTGCAAGAAGGGAAAAAGTCGACACGACGCAATCCGAGTAAGAGAGGAGCGGCAAATCGCGAACATTTACCAGTATATGCCAACGCACCTGCGTTCCACGACCGAACACTGTACGACACATGACGGAGAGGAAATCTGCGCGAACCTACAGGCTATCTCCGCGCAGATAAATACGCGAAAATCGCAGAAGAGGAAAAAGTTCGAAGGGAAACAACAGGTTAACGTGCATAGACGAACTGGCCTACTAGTCGGATCGACAACATTTTCTCGTATACCTTTCTCCATCGGCTGCCATTCCCCAACCGACAACAATCGCTTCCGTGGAAGCCTTGACTGCGTTTTAAATGCATGGCAGGTAAAGGCCTGCTATGCAAAATCGGCGGAGAGAAGGGAGGAGAGAGAGAGAGAGAGAGAGAG
>NW_006263390.1:522919-527836 GCF_000469605.1 Apis dorsata
CTTCTCGTCAAGAACGTATCTCCTTTCTATATCCCTCTCTTCTCTTTTTTTGCCATGGTAACAGTAAATGCTGTATCTCTGCGAGAACGGACAAAGCCTGCGATTTATCTCGTTCCGTCGATTTCCGCGAGGAACGACTGCTTTTCGAGAGAAAACTAAAATTTCTTCTCTACGATTCCTTCCCATTGCAATCTTCTCAATACGGAGATTAAAAAGTTTTTGCACGTAACGGATGAAGAAAAACGAGGAATACCACGAAGTCTGACCGATTGCGAGATACCGGTGGGTCGTAGCCAGAAGGAAAGGTCACTGGTTGTCTTGAAATCGTGCGTATGGTCGATCGTTCGGGGGTTAATACCGGCTAGGTAGTGGGAGAAGAAATCAAGATGGCGTAACCGGCCGCTGCTTCTAACGATTATACGATTGCAAATATGACCGTGACTTTTCGTACAGATCACCGAACGCACGCACATCCCGATCATCGAGATAGTTTTCTTCGACGAAGAAATATACGTCGTTACACGTGGATTCAACGAGAACTCGAAGCGAAACTTTCGTTTCGAACGGCTGGAATCGAAAGCCGGGTCCGTACGGTGTACTCGGCTATATCGATTGATGCTGCCCATTTTCAAAATGGCGCGGGGGTATACACTCGAAATCTCATTCGACGCGAATGATTTCCGCCACGCGACTTTTTGACACGAAAATGGGAAAGAAAAATAGCCGATTCGAACAAACGCGCGAACAAAATAAGCACGTAGACATGAATCTATAAAGGAAAAAGAAAAAAAGCAACAAAAGTGAACGGTGCAACGAATCAAAGACCGGCGCCGCGAAGACACGTAAATACGAAGACGAGATAAGTAAGAGGCGCGCACAACCGGCGAATAACCGAACGAGAAAACGGCGGAATCGAGAAATGATTCGGGTACTTACCTCGATAGTTGAGGGCGTCGTAAATGGCACGACGAGGTAAAATTTCCCTGTAGAGGAGTGTCTCTCGTCGCTGCTCCACACAAAATACACACTGGATATATTATTCCGAAAGAAGGTGGCGCGGTGGCGGCGGCAGCGGCAGTGACGGTAGCGGGCGTGTAGCACGATGCGTGGCGTCTAGACAGACACAAGAGTACGAGTGATGAAGCGACAACGATGGCAGAGACACGCGAGAATATTTGCTCGGTAGAAGAAAGAAGAAACGAAACACCAAATTCGCCTACGGCCAAGCACAGGCAGCTTTTAGCGGGAGCGCGTTCGCGAACTCATCCACTTGGCTCGGTAACGCGCGACCGACTGGCGAGAGAAGNGAGGGGAAGTGGCGTCCGTCTGTCCGTTCGACCGTCTTTCTGTCACCAACGTATTGCCTTCTCGTTTTCTCTCTCTTTCTCTCTCTCACATACACACGCACACACTCTCTACTTCTCTCTCACTCTCAACCGCGCGCGTTCAATCTCTTTCCTTTCTTTCTTTCTTTCTTTCTTTCTTTCTTTCTTCCTTCCTTTCTTTCTTCCTTTCTTCCTTTCTTCTTCCTTTCGCTCTATCTCTCTCCCGCTCTTCTCACACACTCAATCCCTTACTCACTCATTCTTGCTATTTCACTCTTTTGCACTCTCCCATTTCCATAAATCTCGTCTATCCTTTTTCTTTCTCGGTCGAGTTTTTTCCCCTTATTTTTATTTTTTTCCCTTTTCATTTACGTTCTTCTTATGGATATATGCATATATATATATATATATCACTTCAACTTGCAAATCACCGGCAAATATCTACGCGTATACTATCGCCATAACAACATCCGTTTCACATTTGGAAAAACGAAGAAGATTAATCGAGATACGAATCGAGAGACACCCCCGAGACACGAGAGCGACACGAGAAATCGGCAAGCAAAGGAACGATAATCGCGAGCCCCCCCAAACGTACGTACAACAGCCACCGATCGATCGCCTCGCGTTTCCTCTCTCTGCTCCGATCTCTCGGCAACGATCCGACTCGAAACGACCGTTCCTTTGTTCCCACCGAACAGAGTTTCGGTTGCGTTCGTATATACCTCCTCTCTCTTTGTCCCGAGGAAGTCGAGCGTGGGGAGGGCCCGACTAACGCGCACAAACTGGCAAAATTCGGCGAACAAACACCTCCTCGTAACGATCCTTTTTTTCTCGTTTTTTTTTTTTTCCTTTTTCTTTTTTTCCCTCGACGATCGACCTGCGATTCGCGCGAACGCGCTTCCCCAGTCCGTTGCGTTCGCGTCCTCTATACTTTGCGGTTATGTGTCGTATACGTTCACTCTCGAGCGCCGTTTCGTTTTACCGCACTCCGCGCTGCTCGACGGTCAGAGAAAGAATGAGCTCCGGGATAGACGGGAGGCAGGATCGTACCGGCTGAGCTCGGCACCCCGGGATTCGATTCGGATGGTGGCAGCCCTGCTTCCAGCTCGCCAACACCATTAGGGTATGGGGGTTCGACTCCAGGGCGGGGTCCTGTCACGAACAGCTCCCTACCTCGAAGCCATGCGATCCAAGTGTACTCGTTTTCAGGGTCAAGATTTTTTTTCCAACCCCCTTTGGAAAATTCGCCTATTCCTCGATTATCCGCTCTCGATTCGTTAATCAACGCCCGATTCCATTCCTCGATATTTTTTTCGCACCAATGTTTCTCGATTCGTTCAAACGAATTTTTACTAAATGGTTTGACGCGATTAATGACCTACCGTAACACGTTTCGTGAAAAATCGATTCGCCAAAGTCAAAATTATGAATTTATACGCGCGACTATGTTTTGCCTACAACGTAATTTCCTTATTATCGCGTCTTTCTTTTCCGGTTATTCAAGTCCGTTAAAATACTGGTTGAAAGAATTAACTAGAGGCAGAGGGAGAGAGAGGGAGAGAGAGAGAGAGGAAGAGAAAGAGAGAGGCGGATAATGCGCGATTGCAACGCATTCTAGCTAGAAATCGTTCGGTGTTTCGACAACTACACGGTGATCATTCGAGCGAAACAAAATACGCGTATACCTGCTGGCTGCTACGTCGACTATATTACGAAGAAGCCGCCTTTCGCCTTCCATCGTGGTGACTAACGCGAAAAGCGGGATTGTAGATATTATAATGCTCGATAATATCGACACCATTGCCGGACACTCACGAGAGTTAGATAAGACTAGACACCGGCTAGCCAAACGTTCAACTCTCTCTCTCTCGTTCTTCAGAGACTTCGATGCGTCGCGCCGCATTGCTTTTCCACGAGGAGCACACGTAAAATTCCTGCGCCCCGCGTTCAGACTATGCCGTCGCCGTCGCATCGATTTCCGAACCACGCGGCCACCCATACCGTCTGGCGAACTTGGAAATCATACGGATATTTATCGATCTCCTCGAACTACCGACTACGCGAACTACCAACGCTAATCCCAACCCGATATCGTACAATAGAAGCGTTCGATTGCAAACAATATTTTTTCCTCGTAAAATGCTGCTGCAACGTGTATAATCTTCGAATCGTTTCCCATTCGTAATCGATACTCTGCCACCAACATTCGACCATTGATCAATCGATCCAGCATTGAGTTTTATCGCTATATCGGATAATACGTTACGATCCTTGCGCCTCGTTTCCCGAAAAAAAAAAAAATTTCTCCTCATCCTCGTCGTTGAGATCGAATCGAATATTCTCGAATATTCTCAATCTCGATCCAAACGTTTCATTTCGCGTTTGTTGATTAATAATAATAACGTGTTTTTTTTTTTTTATTCGAGTAATTCGATTTCAACATGCAGAAACGTTAGAATCGTAGTTTCCGACCGAATGATTCCGCGCCTCGAAATTCCAACGGAGGATAATGGTGGAACGCGTGCTAAAGAACGGGAAGAGTAGTTGGCTCTAACCGTGCGCGGTTACTCACTCGAAACGATGAAACCGTAACGCTACGAATTACTCGTAACCGTGATGCCAATTCGAACGGAGAGCGTTGCTCTCCTTGTTGCCGCGAGTTAATGGGTAAAAGCGATCGCGCACGTTGGACGAGGTAATAATCGCGCGGAAGATGGTCGAAAGGCGGATCGAATAACAAAACGGAGCGGTGGGGGGAGATTCGGGCATAGAATATAATGGCTTTCCTCGAATTAATGGAAATCGATTTTAGGAGTGCATATAGTTTCCTAGATACCGATTCCTGTTAGGGGCACAATCTGATGCTGCACAAAGTATATATATATATATATAATAATTGAAATCTTTACAGCGGTTATCATCGCCCAATAATAAATTCGATTAATAATAATTCATCGTTATCGATTATTATATTTCTTTTTTTTTTTTGCTCGCGTTTAATCGTCATTTTTTTAAGATTGCCCTACACAATTGCTACGAATTTTTATTTTTTCTCTCTCTCTCTCTCTCTCTCGATCCACTATATGCGCAAAGTATATATATAATAATTGAAGTCTTTACAGCGATTATCATCGCCCAATAATAAATTCGATTAATAATAATTCATCGTTATCGATTATTATATTTCTTTTTTTTTTTGCTCGCGTTTAATCGTCACTTTTTTAAGATTACCCTAAACAATTGCCACGAAGTTTTATTTTTTCTCTTTCTCTCTCTCTCGATCCACTTTATGCGCAAAATATTTATATAATAATTGAAATCTCAGTGATTATCATCGCCCAATAATAAATTCGATTAATAATAATTCATCGTTATCGATTATTATATTTCTTTTTTTTTTTGCTCGCGTTTAATCGTCACTTTTTTAAGATTACCCTAAACAATTGCCACGAAGTTTTATTTTTTCTCTTTCTCTCTCTCTCGATCCACTTTATGCGCAAAATATTTATATAATAATNATCTCAGTGATTATCATCGCCCAATAATAAATTCGATTAATAATAATTCATCGATTATCATATTTCTTTTT
>NW_006263390.1:528145-529782 GCF_000469605.1 Apis dorsata
AGTTCGCGTTTAATCGTCATTTTTTTAAAATTGCCTTACACAATTGCCACGAATTTTTATTTTTTCTCTTTCTCTCTCTCTCGATCCACTTTATGCGCAAAATATTTATATAATAATTGAAGTCTTTACAGCGATTATCATCGCCCAATAATAAATTCGATTAATAATAATTCATCAATTATCATATTTCTTTTTTTTTGGCTCGCATTTAATCATTACTTTTTTAAGATTGCCCTACACAATTGCTACGAATTTTTATTTTTTCTCTCTCTCTCTCTCGATCTACTTTATTTAAAGCCTGGCTGTTTGTCGAAGAGATGGAGCTATTATATAGCAACATTTCAGTTCCAAATATATATATATATATATAAAATAACAACGACAAGCAGCAGAGTATGTCGAAAAGTGACGCGGGGAAGGTATCGACAGGGGTTAGCTATTCTTTCGCAACGACAGGAAATGAAAACCGGCTCTCTTCTAAGGAGACTCGACAACGGTACACCGGCGGGTATATATGGCGAACAGAGAGAGGCGATTTCCATGATAACGCGACCACGTCTATAAAGTGCGGCGGAAGGATCGATCTCGCGATCTACACAACATTGCTTTCTTTCGTTTTGGCGGCCGAACGCGCGCCAAAACGTGCGTACAACCTCGATACGATTTATTAATAACCTCTTTGTGCGAAAGTGTTCTGCCACGCGATGATCGAAACGGAAGAAAGAGGAGGGGAGAAAGAAATAAAAAAAAACGGACGACGAAATACAGAAGAAACATTCTCAGCCTTCGTCGCAACCCTTTCCCCCCCCCTCTCCCTACGATTTAAATTGTTCAATATTAAAGAATGATTTTCTAAAAGTGTTCTTACGTGGAACACTTTTCCATTTATTTTTTTTTTTTTTCTCCCTTTAATCGAATTTGGAAATCGCGTCGAATTAAAATCGAGTAGCGAAGATGCAAAGCGAAGGAATGTAAACGGATCTCCTTCGGTTCGTATCGTTGGGGGAAAGGGAGGATATACGCGTACGAATATAGCGTGTAATAGACGGCGTCGATTCTCGTATACGGCACGTTCATTGCCGGAAACGGAAGCTCCACCTTAGTCGCTGACTACGACAACGTTTGCGCGAGCGTACACACCACTCGAGAAGAATGTCGCATCGGTGACGCGCATACCTGAAAATCGGATCGTCTGTCGGGCAAACACGTCGTTCCATTTCGTCTCGATTTCGTCTCGATTTCGAACCGGAAGGATCGAGCGACATTCACGGGGAGGGGATAAAATTAATCGAGTCGAACCGTTTTATATTAGATCGAGGTGGCAATTCGATCGAGGCAATGAGGAGAAAAAAAAAAAAAAAAAAAACGGAACGATTAAAGTCGCGTGGACGGCGGACGACTCAACTCGAGCGGATCGAGCGTGAAAGATAGCCGCTGGGACGTCGCGTATAGACGGTTGCGTGCTATTCGAGGCGCCGATTAATGAAGATCGTGGCGACGTGTATCCGCGATGACACGATGCCAAATGGCACGAGTATACTATACGCACACGTATACTTGGGATACGCGTCCACGAGAGCCTTTCTTCCTCGCCCGATGAATGAATCGGCCGCCCATCTCGATCTCGATGCCGCGCG
>NW_006263390.1:529807-530105 GCF_000469605.1 Apis dorsata
AAGGTCAACGTCCAGATGGAATATCGTAATTCGACGAAAATGCGATTGGGCGCAAGGCCACCCGCCGCCCGACTTCTGTCCCGACGTCTTTCTCTCTGATCCGATGCCAACAACATTCCTCCTCCGTATTAGATTTAGAAAGTCTTCCGATTTACCGACCAATTTCAATCCATCTCTCGTTATTAATACTCGAGAAATCAAACGGTACGTTTAGTTCCATTTGATCTTCTCGAGAGTTAACGATAATTGGACAGAATCGTTAACACGCGATATATATATATATATATATATATATATA
>NW_006263390.1:530429-530660 GCF_000469605.1 Apis dorsata
AAGAAAAATTACTCCTCGCGCAAAATTTCCCTTTCGATCGCACGAGCGAAGGACGCAGAAGGCTGGAAGCCGGCCGTTCTGCTCGTTCGGTCAGAAAGGAAATCAACGACGTAATTACTCACATCCCAATCACCAACGATCCAGAATCGTTCCATTGAATCGGGTCACGAATTATTACGGAACGAGCGTTGGTCGACTTCAAAGCGACCAACGGCCGCTAAATATTATATT
>NW_006263390.1:530824-534306 GCF_000469605.1 Apis dorsata
CCTCGACTTCCGAATAAAGGTTTTGACCGCCCGCACGAATCCCTCGCATCCGTCGGAACTGTGGACGGCTGGCGCCCGAAATTATTTTCACGGTTGCACTTTGCGAACCGACCATCGATATCTCCTTCCTCGCACGTGTCCACTGTACGAGGTGCATCCCTACGATCGACCTGGTTCCACGCCTCGAAGGAACCAGAGAGAAAGTCAAAATTTTCCTTTTAAAAGAAACTAAAAGGACGAGATCCGATCCCTCTTGGATGAGAAACACGGGCCGGTTGCACGATCGAATGCACATTAACATCCGAACATTCCTTTACGAATTCGAACAACGCGTGGAATAATGAGTTCGTCCAAATGGATACGCGCCCATTGTGACCTAAGACGAGATAGTCCTCGATTTTATATACAGAGTGCGTGCCAATTGCCAGTTGAAGTTTTTAGTTTCAATATTTTTGTTTACACGCGAAGTAATGTTTCTATGTCGAAATAGATAAGACGGAACGTGCAGAGTAATGAATTTGTCCATTGTAATCTAAGCCGCGTTACGAGACGGGCCTAGATACCGATGTTAAAATTTTTCAGTTCCAATATTTTACACAAGCGAAGTAATGCTTCCACGTCGAAATGGATACGTCGATTGTGACCTAAGACGAGACAGTTCTCGATTTCATATACAGATTGCGTATATGTTATACGATTAAAATTTTCCAATATTTTCGTTTAAATAATGCTTCGATATATATATATAAATCTCATCGAGAACAAAATTATTCTTGAAACTTGAAGATATCTAAATTTCTGAAAACTTTCTACGTTCTTAAGGAAGGGGAAAAGGCGTCTCCTCTAATTATTAATTAAAATTTTCAGTTCCAATATTGAAATACATTTAGAGATATTTAAATTTCTGAAAACTTTCTACGTTCTTAAGGAAGGGAAAGTTTCCTTCAATTATAATAAAGTATAATAAAGGTGACCAAATAACCGTGCGACAGTCACGACAATTAGATTCAGGGTGGGAAGTCGCGTGTACGAAGAACATTTAGGGAGAGGTATAACTCTCCTCTTTTGTCGCCGCCAATTAATTCCGGGATCCGGCTGACGCCGGGCGACGCTTGCTTTCTTTGCGTGCGTGCGTGCATTCGTTGAATGATAATTTTATCGATAAAAAAAAAAATTATCGCGAAAAAGATACGGTTCGTTCAATGGTAAAGAGGTTTCAGTCCAAATGTCACTCGTAATCGATCCAAATGACCCTCGTGAGCGAAGGACGGGCGCCTATGTGTCCATTTAAACCGCACTCGACAACACAAATCCCTATGCGAAAGATTATCGTGGTGCGTCATACGCGTTTCGTTTAACGCGATCGAAAGTTGTTAAAAACGATTCGAAACAAGTTCTTAAACGCGTTGGTAGTAATATTGAATGAAAAATGATGCGTTTTGTCAATTCTATTCGCCAATATAATATAATATCTCCGTACGAGATTCTGGCAAACATGATTTATATTTGTAATTTAATTGATCTTAAATATCCGTATGCGCAGCTTTGGAAAAGGTAACTCGGTAAAACAGTGGTCTGGAATATCGATCGAACGTAGACTCGCGAAGACTAGAGCCTAATTGGCGAGGAAGGGAGAGAGAAAAAGAGAGAGAGATAGAGATAGAAAAGAGCTGATCGGTGGTGGTTACGAGGGGGAGAGCGAGGCAACGATTTCAACGCGGTGTTATATTCGTTCGAAGAAGAAAGCGGCCGCTTTCGCTTCTCGAAAAAAATAAAATTATTCGCTCGTTTCGAATTCAAGAAGCTAAGCTCAACCACCCTCTCGCTAAAAAAAGTTTTCTTGCTCGAAAAACTCTTTCGAAATCTCTCTCGCCGTGGGTAATAAAAAATGGAGAAGGGATTATATCCAGCAGCGCGATAAACGACAGTTCGAAAAAAAAAAAAAAAAAAAAAAACAACAAAATCGTTTATCCATGGAATTCTTTCGATCGTAAAATTCCAACGGCGTTATTTTTATAATTTCAGTCTCAAAAGAATTCTAATATTCCTGGTAACAGTAGATAACGCGACCTTGAACGTTTTATCTTATCGTTTAAACTTTCGCTTTGGATTTTCACATAGCTCGACGATTACTAATTTCCTAATCGTGAAATTTCCTTATCGTCCTCGATCTTCCCTAAAACATTTACGATTACTCATCACGTTGCTCGAGACAAGAAAAACAAAAAAAGAAAAGAAACACATTTGTCGAGAAAAAGATTCGTGATCCATCCGTGTGCGACGCAGAGTGCATCCAACACGAAACAGCGTTTCCCTTTGAAAGGGAAAGTGATAGGATTGATACACGTGCGTGTAAGGGTGTGCAAGCCGAGGGTTACTTCGTTCTTTTTTTTCCGCGATGGAGAATTGATTCGAGGCGAAATTACGAACGTTTGCGGACGAAGGAAGGAAGGAAGGGTCGGTCGGTGCCTTCGGTATCGATTTGGATGATTCATGGGGGTTCTCTCCACCGGTGGCCACCACCCCCGCAATATTCCAACCCCATGGCTTATCCTAGAGCGGAGGAGGGGAGGCACGGCCGAAAGAAGACTTGGCATTTAGGGGAGATATACCTCGACAGCCGAACGAGGTTTTGCAGGAAAAAAAAATAGAAAAAAAAAATCCATCGATCGAATTGAAGTCGTTGAAATGAAATGAAAAGGGATAATCTTTTAAAAAGATATTTTTTTTTTTTTAAAAAAAATATCCACGCGACGTCCTTGCATACAACCGGCAAAAATCTCGCCTCGACTCGGTCGAAATCGATCGAGATTTTTCGGGCGCCGGTACAACAGGTTTTTGGGACAAATCTGGACTACAGAGGTAGTCCGTGGTATATACGCGTGTAGTATACACGCGCGTATGCTTCGCGCGGCCGAGCGTGGCTCGTAAGCACATCTGGCCACAGATTCAAGGCCGGACAATCAACTTTGTATAGAACCTCTCCCTCTCGGTGTTCTCGTCGGTACGTACGTATGTACGTACGTACGACGTACATACGTATCCTCGTGCATGATATCCAAGGACAAACGCTTTCCCCAATCGCGTTTATTTATAAATACTTGTCGATCGAGACAAGATCTAAAAAGCGAGCGAGGGGAAGGGAGAGAAAGAAATTAGATTCGAAGGAAAATTTTTGAAAGGAATTTTACTATCCTGCTCTCCCCCTCCCCGATTCGTAAAAGTACTTCGAGGAAATAGGAAATTCGATGACTACTTTACGACTGTTTATCCCCGTTGTGCCTCTTAAAAAAAATGTAAATATACGCAAAAGTGCTCGTGGATGTGTTTAAAGATGATAGCTGAGTAAAGTTTCCCGCTATCCGCCGCTCGAGGGGTTCCGATAAGCGGTTGTAAATAGCAGGAACTCGGTAAAAACTTTTCTTACGAAACGAGCGAAAGAAAGAAAGAAAGAAGAAGAAGAAGAAAAAAAAAAAAAAAAA
>NW_006263390.1:534550-537333 GCF_000469605.1 Apis dorsata
GGCCGAAACTTTCGGCTCGATATCCCTCCACTTGTTCCGGTATCCTTTGGCTTCGGTATAGCGTTACCGCAAAGGTGGTTAGCGTGCCAACGTTCGAAGAGAACAACTGGCTTTAGGAACGTTTTACCACCGCCACCGCCCTCTCGCGACCAACCGTGCTCTTCACCGCGCGTTGCAACAATTTTCGAAAATAATTTTCGCTCGGCGAATGCGCTCAAACGGGCGTAATGCACTTGCCACGACACTCGCGTAAAATAAAGCTGGTTCGGGTGAAAAATCCGTCCGAGGCGTTACTCGACACTCGCGATCCTCTTTTGGCTTAATCTGCGAAGATGATCTGCTGCGCGCCGCTGAATCACGGTTTTTAAAAGGAAGAGACGGTCGTTGATACGACACGCTACGTAACCGCAACGGTTACGTTGGAAAATGCGACGTTTCGAGTCGATCGAGTCGTGATATTTCGGTATTCTTTTCGTCACGGATGAGTCGGAATCGAGCGACTCTCAGAAAGAATATTTCCGCTCGAAACGAGATAACACCTCGAATCGCGCGCAAAGTTCGACGAATACCTTATTCATCCGTGATTACCAAACATACGAATGGAAAATTCTCGCCTAGCCAATCATTCGCGTCTTATTCGAGAACTTTTTATAACGTTTTGACGAAACGTGACATTGGAATGAAACGATCATTCATTAGATGGAACTTGTTGAATTAGACGATCCAGATTACTCTAAAAATAAATTATCAGTTGCCTCGATTCAAATAAGCATAAACCGTAAACTAAAGCGCCACTGTGAGAATAACCGAGAGCGAGAGAGAGAAAGAAAAGTACAGCTCGAAACGTTGGTTTAAAAGTTAAACCGTCTTCCAGCAACGAGATCAAGCGTTAATTCGATACTTCCTGCTGGTTGGACGACAGGAAATTTTTCTCGAGGATTTACTGCGACGAGGTTTGCGCGAAAATTTACATTTCATTGTACGTCCAATATACGATCGAATATTCTCCTTAATTAGGAAACGAATCGATCAGGTGGATGCCTGCAACCGAGCGTGCCCGTATATACAAGACCAGGAAGCGAGGGATTTGGAAAGTAAACGAGAAAGAAGAGCTGAGTTGTTCCTACCTGCGTGCGAGATTACGCATATTTGTGGCTCAAAGGACCGTCAGGGCCAACGGATCGAGCAACCTTGCGAGCAACCTCCATCCACCAGGTATACACGAGCGAAACGCGGCGGTGCCGGGATAACCGGTTTCCGCGATGTACGTTTGTCGAAACGCCTTAATTACCAGGACCTCCGCTCGTCCTTTCGTCTTTCTCTCTCTCTTTCCCTCCTTCTCGATCCTTCGAGCACCGCAGGGACGTATACGCGGCGTACTATACCGAGACGATCGTTCCTCAACTGGGTCATCGTCGACTTGTTTCGAAATCGAGTAACCGCATCGAAACGTATTACAACCGATACACCAATCCGATAACCGCTCTCTTTACCTTCTAAAAAGATACGTTTTTTCATCGACCTCGGCCAACAATCCGGCCACACGCGCGTTTCTTTTCAAATTAATCGATAATCCGATACGGTAATTATTAATCGAACGAGAGAGAAAAAAAAAAAAAAGAAATACTTTGATCGTTGATTCTTAATTACAGAGTAAAACGCGATTCCGTTTTCTTGAAATTATAAGCTTCTGTACAATATATGCGGTTAATACGTTACGCGTTATGAAATCGTGCTGCACGAATAATATAAAGTAACGTGTTTGGAAATTATGATTACCCGTGTCGTGTCAATTTTTATTCTCTACGTACTATGTATACATATATATATATATGTAATATATATGAAAACTGTAAAGTCGAAATATCTATTATACCTATCGTGTTATAAATAATAACGGAATTGAAGAAGATCGAAGAAGCGATATGATAAATAGAAGAGAAATAGATAATGGAGAAAAAGTGAAATAATATAATGGAAGGATAACGAAGAAACGTATGTATCATGTGTTGTGGAGGATACAGGATGGAACGTTGACCAGGTCTCGCGGAGAACCGTTTACCGTTTTCTCGGCAACCGCTCGACCATACCTCTCTCCGTCGTCATAGAAAACGGTACGATCCTCTCCTCACCTCGCCGCTTAGCCCCGTTCCCTATTCCACTGTTTGCCAACCGCTCTATTCACGCGCTCGGTACACACGAATACTGCGCCAGAGATTATCGGCCGCGTGACTCACTCGGGATAGCGCCGAGCCGACTAATCTGTTCGACTATCCGCCACCTAAACGAAGATACAATCGCATTCTGGATTGTGCTCGAGACAAATTCCAAGAGACGAAAGATTCGAATTCTTCTCTTGGCTTGTGCTCGTAACGGTACAAATCGACGTGGTCGTCTCGCCATGGAGAGCGAATTGGATCCACGCATCTCTCTCTACTTCGCCGCGTATCTTAACGACGTAGGTCACGGAGGGCAAATAAAAACACTCCATTACATTGTATCTTTAGAGAAAGAAATTACTTAGAGACAGAGAAATACACGTTCTACGTTTTTCGTAAACACGTTCGATCTATACATTCGTGTAACACAACGTTGAAACGAGTCGTCCAATGAACAATCGAATCGAACGATATCGAGACACCTGATAACATTCCACGTAGATTTATCGACGAAGATAAAATTGAATCCTGAAGGAACGAGAATCCTCGTTTCGCTTCGCTGTCTAGGAAGATAAGGAGAGGGAATTTTTGCCGGAAAAAAAAAAAAAAAAAAAAAAAAAAAAA
>NW_006263390.1:537549-540948 GCF_000469605.1 Apis dorsata
AGGAAACGGTTCGGCCTAGGCACATTTACCGAGCTTACGTGCAAAATGTTTCTGCAAACTATCGGTGATCGCAGTTGCGAAATGTCAATACGACGGAGTGAGTGGAGTGAGAAGAGTGTGTGCGTGTGCGAAAAAGAGAAAGAGGGGGAATAAAAAGCGCTCGGGCGATACAAGTTTTAAATGTTGCGAGCACAGAGGATACACATTAGGCGTGTCTCCCCTGAACCCTGTACTCAACCGAGCATAGCGAAACCGGAACCTGAATATATCGGTTCGGTCCCATTTATCCTTCCATCCCGCTTCAGAAGCTAGCTTCGAACGTAGTCGCCGTGAAATGGAAATCCGCCCGCAGACTTCGAGGGATTGTCGACCGATCTTTTATTCCCGATTTCATTCCCGAAAAACTTCGTTTTTTTTTTTTTTCGTTTTCAAATTTTACAAACTTTATCCTTTCGCTTCTCTTCCTTCTCACGTCGAATTGACAAAACGAAAAAGGAAAATTGCGAGATATAGACATATATATATATATATATGTATATATATTTTTTTTTTACGCGTCTCCCTCTCGTCGCTCTTACGACACACGTACGTACTCTCGCGTGCGATACAGCCTTAACCTTAACCTCGAGTGCACACGCGCCGGTACTATTTTAAAATCTAGTTTCAACCGGACTCGGAGAAACGACGACACGACGCCTCTCGCGATTTTTTACCATCTAATTTCTCCCTCCCTCCAAAGAATGAATTCGAAAGAATCAATGGTGATGGTGGTTCGATCGAAGCAACCCCCATGCGACTCGTATCCGTCAATGGGTCACCCTCTTTAGGAACATTAACCTTCACCTTGAACACGCCCTCGTACGCCAACAACTATTTTAGGGTAGAGCGTTGCAGGCTAAAAGAGAAACGGCCGCGTTCTTAAATCTTAACACGTTTCACGAGGTGAGCGAGTTGATCGAGTTAAAGCGGGCACAAAGGCACCGAGACATCGCGCCATAATCGTGCCATTGTACTCGCGTTTAACCACCCGGTCATTTATTCATTCGCGAGAACGTTGGAGGAGAGAAGAGAGAGAGAGAGAGAGAGAAAGGAAAAAAAGAAAAAAAGAAAGTAACTAACGACGTCCCACGGTCGCGCGGAAATAACATCGTCGGATTAGCGTGGGTGTTTGACAATGACTCAGAACCGATTATCGCGTCGAGTTCGTTGCCGCGTAATCGCTATACGATAATCGCTGAACGAAAATTTTCGCGCAATATCGTGAATATTTCTATCTCTTCATCAAATCAAATCAGCGAGATATCCACATTCGAAAAAATTATTTATATGAAAATATACGTTTAATAGTTCGTGATGGATCAACTCGGTTCGAAAACGCTTAAACTCGTGTTAACGAACGTGTAATAAGAAGCATGCATCATGCTCTGCCCGAGACGTAATAAATGATCACCACGAGAGTCTCGAATCAATTAATGTAATTAACAGTAATTAATTAACTATCGTGGACCGAAGGCTCCACGTTTAATCGTGTCTCAGTTCGACGAAAGCGATGTTATACAGTTTTATCTCTCCGTTAGAAAAATATCCATTTTCGCCCTCATTTTTCGATATTTTTCCACGAATCTAAAGGAAAAACGAGTATATTTATTACTTCACGAAAAGCATCGTTTTTCTTTTCTACGGATTCTCATTGATGACGGCCGAAATGAAAAGGAGAGACGAGAAAAGCAGAGAAATACAGAATGGTTCTCGTAGCCGTCACGTTATCACGGATTTTCCCGTCGGTTCGTGGCTCGTCAACGAGGACGTGGCTTAATCCATTATGTAGCTACCGCGTTGACTCTTGAAGGCGGCTTTTCAAGCGTCGCGCACACAAAGACGCGCCTCTTCTGTTCGTCCCTCGTTCGGGCAAACAGTGATATTGCTACGGTCAACAACAACAATGTCGTCCGCAACGATGGAGGACCACCAGCGCCACAATCGCGAGCGGCATAAAGTTAAATTCATCGGAATACGTGTATCTATATATATACATATATCTATATATATATATATATAATATGTGCATCTATCTATATATAATACGTGTATCTATATATATATATACCGTGTCCGTATCGATTTGCAAAATGGATGAATTATTTTTCCTTTCATTGCGACTGGAAGAAAAATCGAAATAATAATCATGAATTCAAAATCTTTACGCGATCATCGAGCAATATATATATATATATAGATACACGTATTATATATAGATAGATGCACATATTATATATATATATATATATGTATATAGATACACGTATATATATATATATATATAAATATATATATACCATGTCTGTATCGATTTGCAAAATGGATGAATTATTTTTCCTTTTGATTGCGACTGGAAGAAAAATCGAAATAATAATCGTGAATTCAAAATCTTTANTATTTTTCCTTTCGATTGCGACTGGAAGAAAAATGGAAATAATAATCGTGAATTCAAAATCTTTACGCGATCATTACGATGATCAATATTCGAGCATATCTTGTTTCGAGGCTATCTCTAATATCCATGTCTGTCTCGAGTTATGCAATGAGCGTAGAATCATCTTCCCTTTAGGTAGATAAATCGTAAATTGCGCGTGATGTATCACTTAGAGGCGAGGAAAAAGAGAATTGTCGGAAGAAAGAGTTGAGAGGGCAGGGCTAGGAAGTTTTGTTGGTATATGATCGGCATAAGGAGAGGGAGAGAGAGAGAGAGAGGAGAAGGGCGAGGCTAAGCCGAACTAAGAATGCGGGGGAGAGAAGAGCGTGGAGAGTAGGGCACGGATGGTGAACAGCTGCCAGAGTCTATGGTGGCCGTTTTGTGTGAACGTGCCCCCATAACCCCCATACTCCCCCCTTTCCCAATCCCTCTCCTGCTTACTACGCACTCTCCCCCTCGCAGCCATTCGAAGCCCTCTTGTATACAGTCATCCATCTATCCCTGGCTCCCTGCTTGCAAACGATAAAAGCGCGCTCACGACCCACGTGCAAGTGCATGCCCTCGCTACTACTCGCCTGCTACTTGATCGATCCAGTTGAAAATCTCCACCGAACGCTCTACCCTTTCGAACGAAAGAAACCGAAAACCGGGAAAATTCGAACGTTCGAATTCTTTAAAAATGTCATGGATCGAAAGTAGAGTCCAAATTGAATCAACTTTCTTCTTCGAAGACTTAGAAAATTATATCTATGTCGATATGGCGAGAGATGAAATAATACGATTGGACATTGAATCGTTCTCTTTTTGGAATTTAGAGTTTAAAACGAGAATTTTACGTATTATGTATATTCGTATTCTTTTCCTTTTTCTCTTCCGATTCGATTCTTGTCGCATCTACTCGATCGAATGAAGACTTAGAAAATTAT
>NW_006263390.1:541171-545566 GCF_000469605.1 Apis dorsata
GTCGATACGGTGAGAGATGAATACGTGAATGGTTTTCTTTTTGAAATTTAGAGTTTAAAACGAGAATTTTACGTATTATGTATATATGATTCTTGTTGCATCTACTCGATCGAATGAAGACTTAGAAAATTATCGATGTCGATATATCGATACGATGAGAGATGAATACGTGAATGGTTTTCTTTTTGGAATTTAGAGTTTAAAACGAGAAGCAATTTTACGTATTACGTATGCACGCATTCTTTTGGCGTTTGCCATAGGAGCGAGATAAAGAGACACGAAATGAAATGAAGCAGCAACTGGAGAGTTTTGCTGATGCGAGTGACGCAATAAATTATAACGCGATATCTCGACCGCTATGGAAGGGCAGAATGTCGGCGAACACGATGGAAGCATGCAAGAAGAAACATCGGAGCGCGTCGTTTTGTTCGGCAACGGTAACATTGTTGTAACACGAGAAGATATTGTCCACTTGACAACGGAGCCACGGCTTGGAAGAGAATCACTCTGGGTGCACGTGATGCCCAACCGATACACGCAGTCTCTACCTTTTCGTTCTGCCTTTAGAAAATCGTCAACGGTTCTCGATTGTTCGACCAACTATCGCGCGATTCCGTTAAAATTTCGCTCTGAATCGTCGTTTAGATACCAGGGTTCCGCGCGATTTCGTTAAATAATCGAGAAACAGATTATATAAATAGATAATGGGACAAATGACGAATGAAGCGAAAAATCGACCGAGTCGAAAAATAATCGAGCAATTGTTTCGCATATTTGATCGATCATTGCTTTCTTTTTTTTTTTTTTTTTTTTTTTTTTTCCGCCCCTTTTTCGCATCGCCCAAATTCCAAATTGAATTTAAAACGATCGAAACGTTTCGTAATGTTACCTGTGCCTGGTAAGTAGTTGGAGAAGGAGAAGAGGAAGAAGACAAGAAAGAAAGAAAGCAAATGGAGAAAAAGAAACTGGATATAGACGAAAGAGAGACTTGAGAGGGAGAAAGAAGAAGAGGGGAAGTAGCGAAAAGAGGCGATGGTGGTGGTGGTGGTGGTGGTGGTGACGGTGATGGTGGTGGTGGACGTTTGAAATGGAGGTTCGAGAAAAGGCGGTCCTCGAGGCTCCTTGTCCCCGACGTTTAATTTCAGGCAGTCCGAGAAGCTCGTAACATCTCTGCAGTGTTTAACATCGAGAAGAGGGCCTTGGGAAGAAGATCAACCCAGAACCAGTTCTCGCGCCTTAAACAGGCGGTTCTCACGCATTTATAGCCCTTCATCACGCTTTCCATTCGACCTAATTGCCGCGATCGAGCCCGTGAGAACCACTGTTTTGCCTACCGTTTTGCAAAAAATTCGAAATCGCGTTAAAATCGAAGTTTTTCGGTTAAAATTTTACCAATTTCGAACGATAAATGTGAAAAATAATACGATCGATCACTGAACAAGAAAGAAAAAAGCAAAAAAAAAAGAGAAAAACAATCACCATATAATAATAATTCCACCAAGATTGTGCCAACTATATAACGGGGACAAGACGAAACGAAAGAAACAAGAATTAAATAACATTTATCGTAGTGCAACGATAGTTGAGAATTACTGACTCGAGATTTGACGATTGTTTCATGATCGATAATACGGATGTATATAAAAGAAAGTGACTTACTTAATTTGAACGTTAATGAGTCACTCGAATACTGTATTTGACACATATCGATTACACGAACACCGTTTAACGAAGACGTGAACTTTCTTGCCTTTTTGTTTTTTTTGTATTATTTCGTTACGCGATTCTCGCGCCTTCGCGTCAACATGTGGACGTGTTTCGAAAGGTAAGCCGGGAAACTGGAGTTTACGCTAGCGGATCAAAGAAAGTCAATGCCGTGACGTTTCCACGAGCTTTTTTACGGTATACTCGAAATCCCGTTACGCGAGATTTCGCCTCGACCGCGGTGAACTATTTAAAAAGGAGCGACAAAGCGTGTCGAAAGAGGTCGATAACCGGCATTCGATACGTGGAATTTAAGAATCGCAAGAATTCGACGCGAGTCGATCTTTTTTTTCCTATAAAATAATAATTTCTGGATGAACTTTCATTGTATTAATCATAAAATAAGAAAAAAATCGATTTGTGTTCTCTGGAAATCATGTTAATAAATTTTATTTTATTCTCTATGACTCACGATATCATTTACGATTAAAGGAAATTAAATCGTAACATCAATTATTATACGTGCATATAGATGAAATATTAGATTAGATTATCGACTATCGTCCGATTGCTATACATAATCGAAATAACATTTAATACGATATGTTTAATACTTTTATCGTTACTTTGATTTCACCTCTGATTTCCCTCGTACACGAGAAAAAAGAATAGTACTTTAGGTTGGTGATACGAAAGTCATCATCGAGGAGAGAAAAAAAGGGACATATACCGGGGGTACATACAGAGGATACTACTCGAATAGGAACCGGAACTCGCACTCCGTGCTCGGAATTGATTACACGATTGCACATGTACAGCTGTGCATATGAATCAGATAAAAGAGTGTCGGGGGAGTTAGAAGAAACACGATGCGCGAAGAGAGGTTATCGGCTCCGTCATTGATTTCTTCGTTGCACGAAAATAAATCTCCATATCAGGGGGAGAGCGTATACGCGCTCACACGAGTAGGCAAACAGAGGCAGATGCTTTTAAAACCGCAGAGACTGATCGAATCGAAAATCATCCAACAAGAATAACGCCTCGAAGATGATCCTACCTGACATGATGAACGATCGCTAAAATCCAACATCTTAGATTTTCTATCTATCTAGCATCCTAACGTATATTATACTCGTTAGTCATATCGATATCTGTTGCGAATCTTTTGTTCTGCGATTAATTAATTAATTCACAAAAAATTATTGCTATTGGGATGGAACAGTTACACATTTCGAATCTTAGTAATAAATTTAAATTGTTTTTTTAAAGAAAAAACAAAAAATAAAAAGAAATTCAAACAAGAGAAAAATTAGATTTATACTTATACATAACTCATTCGTGGAAGAATGCTATCTTTTTCCAACAATCACTGATCCGTAACTCACTTTGACCTAGCTAACCTTGAATTGATCAACTTCGTGTCGCATATTGTATTAAGAATGCGAAATAAAAATACAAGTACCCAAGTACCCAACCACAATAAATAAGACGAGTTCATTCTGACGACCTTGTATTCTGCTTTGAGAATCTTTCGCTTCTATACAATACACATCTCGTATCTGCACGTTCATGAAAGAAATGTATTCTACGATATCGTAATATCACCAAATGAACAATGGGCAATAGTATAGAAGTTAAAGAACTCTAACATAAAAATATTATTTATTTCAACTAATAACCATATTGAAGATTTAATATTGATCCGATGTCGGTTTATATATTTGTTCTATCAATTTTCAATTACGAAATGAACTGCGTAAATTGGTAATGTCAGATGACGCATAATATGTATCGAGGCAGGCAGAAATTTGACGCTGTCAATGAGAACAAAATTTTATATTGGGATCGTATAAAATATATCGATTTGGAAAATCAAAAATACGAAAATATATAAAATTTCAACATTCAATGAAGCAAACTAAAATATGTTCGTTCAAAGATTACTACTGACCCACGTGCTACGAAATACATTTTCATAGAACCGGCGTCACCCGGCGAATCGTTGTTACCAAACTTTTGATTCATGATCGAAGTAAAGCAAATCAATGAGTAAAAAATATATTTATCGGTAATTGAAAGGCGTTTAAAATTAGAGAAAACTTTTCACTTACTTTTAACGATGAAATATCCTGGAAAAATCTGACAGAATACGGATCCCAAGCACTTGCAACAACACTTCACTCGAGTATGCCGGTCACTGCGCTTGTGCGTTTAAATTCACTAACCTCGACAAAAATACTACCGCCATCTTACGCTTTAAAACGCCAACTAGTTTATCCACAAAGCCCGTTCACAAAGGGACGGTTAAATTTCTGTTTTTATTTATATCCAGACGAGAAACGAAATAGGAGTTAATAATTAATTTCAAATACATAACCGACATTTTCTTTTTAATTATAATACTTATAATCATGAAATATCTAAATTATATATATTTATACTATATCATTATATCAGTATAATATTTATAACCTTAAGTACTTACGCATTACGATTCGAGATGCTGGAAATTTTTATTAACTGTTATTTCTCTTTAATTGAAATCATTTTTAGAACTGTTATTACTTGTAAACTTAATAAATAAAATATTTTGACATATCACAAATAAGACGTAGAAAAATTGATATTGAATTTAGTGATTATAAATACATATTTGGTTGTCATAGGAAACAAAAAAAAAAAAAAAGAAGA
>NW_006263390.1:545761-548439 GCF_000469605.1 Apis dorsata
TCTAATTAGTTAAAGAAGATTAAAATTAGTTTTAAGAAAAAAGTAAAAATTTAAATACTTAAATTTTTTATTATTATAGTTACAAAATTACACCATGAAAACTATATCCATATTTTTTTTTCCATGTCCAAAATAAAGAAATCCGTAATGCGGACTATTCAATTTATGATAAAACATCATACCAGGCCAAAAGAGATTATGTAAAATTATTAATTTTTCATTTATAAGCTGTAGATTCCAACATCCTAAAAGAAAATATATTGTACAAAAAAAGAAATCTTTTAAATGTTTTGTTAAAAGTTTTCTAATAGAAAATACCTTGTGGTACATCTATATCAATTGCATCTAAAAAATCTATCGCATAATTATAATCAGGTCTCGTAAGTAAATTAGTATTCCATTTTTGTTGCGGTAAACGTGCATGTAAATAAGATTTTAAGTATAATGCATCTGTAGTGTCAAGTCCTTCGAAACTTAAATTTTGAATTACGTCTCCATTAGGACATTTAAACCATGCACCACGAGGAATTATCATACTATCTTCATTAATTATCTCTACTGTAGCTGCTAATCTATCTTCTTCTTTCAATTCTCTTGGTATTGGACCCTATATATTTAAAAAAGGGCATTTTTAAAAATTATATTGTATTATTTCATTAATTTGAAGAAATTCTTAATTTTTTTATAATATTCTTTGCTTACATCATAATACTTTCTGGGGTCTTCATTTGGAGGGAACGGAGGATTAATATTATAAACGTTAGTGACTATAGAAGGATCACCCTCGAATTTATTAATTGTAAGAGGTGTCAAGAATCGTGCACACTTATTTGCTTTTGGTAATAATAGCCAATTAAATGTATCTATGCTAATTCAAATATTTTTTTATTTGTAATATTTTTCGTGAAATATTTCAATTATTTTAGATAAGATTACCTGTAATAATACATCTGATTGTTCAAACAATCTGTTTCAAAACCAAATGCGATATGATAATCATTTCGAACTCCGTAGATTTTACCCCAATAATAACACTTCTGAAAATGATTTTCTTGTTGTAATATTATCAGAGAATTTTGTAATAATAGTGAATTTTCTGCCCCCACACAAATACCAGCATAACCAAAAATATCTAAACTTTCTAAAAGTTTTAGACATTCCATGTTGTTTTATGTATTATGTATTGAAATTATTAACAACTAATTATAAAACAATCGAAAATAAGATATGATTTTCACATCTTAAAAGATTAAGTATTTGATTTAATTTATACCATAAGACAAAACTTAGTATCTTCATTTTCCAATAGATGGATTCGTGTAATATGTAATAAAAAAATACAGATAAAGAATACGTTAACTTTATATTTCGAAAGTGTTTATTAATTTTATATGAAATAAATATGTCATCGTCTGAAGAAGAAAGTGATCAATTAATGAATTTAGAAGCTATCCGAGATAAAATGTTAAATCAACCACGGAGTGAACGTATGCAAGTTAGTGCTTGGGAAGATGATGATGATGGAGTAGAAGCTGAACGCAATGCAAAAGGTTAGATAACAAATTCAAGTTATCAATTTTTTTATTATCGAATTTATAGTATATTGATATATTTTTTTATAGAACCTGACGCAAAAGAAATTCTCGCTGCAGCGGAAAATGGTGATTTAGACAAAGTAAAAAAATTATTAACAAAAAACCATCGTTTGTTAGAATGTACGGATAAAGATGGTTATACTCCATTGCATAGAGCTTGTTATGGCAATCATGTGGAAATTGTAGAGGTAAAAATTATTATATTTTATGAATATAACGAATATTTTAAATTTATTTGAAATATGTTTTATATATAAATATTTTTATTTAAATTTTAAGAAATATTCATAATTAAATCTATTATTGTTTTTTTTTTGTAGTATTTACTTCAAGCAGGTGCAAAAATAGATGCTAAAACTCAAGATGAATGGCAACCATTGCATTCTGCAAGCTGTTGGAATAATGTTGAATGTGTAGCAACATTAATTGCAAATGGTGCAGATATAAATGCTAAAAGTAAAGGAGATCAAACACCTTTGCATTTAGTATCTGCAAGTTCTCATAACTCTCCTGCATTGCAACTTCTCTTATTGCACCCAGATACAAATCCAAAATTAATAAATTCTAGTGGAGATACTGCAGAACATATTGCAAGGAGAACAGGAAAATATTATCCAATGTTCGAAATCATTGAAGACTGCTTAAATGTTATTTGAGTCTATTACTTAATATATTCATTAAATATGCTCATATTACATATAAGATTATGAACATGAAAAATTTATGAAATTAAAAAAAATGTATAATCATATCATGATATACTCACTGTTAATACAATTTTGTATAAGTGTTGTATGTTTTAATACAACAGAATATGAAAATATATTGACACAATATTAATAATAAAAATTTTATGAGTATAATATTTTAGCATTTTCTTTTTTTTATAATAATCAACAATTATTTTGTCAGTTATTTTTGCATTTTTAAATTACAAATATAATAATAATTACTTAAATTTATAAAGCTTTCAGAACAGGATGTTTTAAGTGATTTTGATAGTATATAAAACTATTTTAAATTCAGTATTATAATTATAAAAACTTTCTCTCTCTCTCTCTCTCTCTCTCTCTCTCTCTCTCT
>NW_006263390.1:548646-561135 GCF_000469605.1 Apis dorsata
AAAATACTTATTAATCAAATTAAAATTTCTGATATATAAAATTATTTTAACACTAATATTATAATCATAAAAATCTCTATTTTTTTATATTTTTTTTTTGCAAAGTACTTATTAATTAAATGAAAATATTTATTTAAAAATATTTAAAATAATATCTTGTTCACGTACTTAAAAAATATTTTGACTTAGTTTATTTATATTAAAGTGATGTTAAATTTACAAATTTTGGTGTACCATTACTTAGACGTTTAGATCCCTCCCATATGAGAATTGTGAAATCTTCTGTTACAGCATAAAAATGATGTTGATCTAAAGCCCATGCTATTGCAATTATTGCTCCGTATCCTCTCATACCATTTATAATTTCTCTGACTAATTTTAAATTCCAGCTACTCCATAATCTTATTACACCATTATCTAATCCTGTTGCAATAACATTCACAGAAACTCCTTCTGGTGCATTGCTATAACAAATAGCTGTTATTTTTGTTTTTGATAAAATTGATCCAACTGCTCTTGCATTTATTGTAAATACTTTCAATTCGGATTCACTGGAAGACGTATTTTCACTTATGTTAGGAACTTCATAGGTAACTGCTATGTCTCCAAGAGTTTCGCTAATCGATAATAAACGAATAGGATAATTTTGATCACAGAATATCGATCTTATATATGTTAAACTACAAAAAGAAAAATAACAAAATAACTTTAAATGTATAATATATTTTTATTTATTTATTTATTTATTTACCTATTTAAATCCCAAATAACGATAACACCAATTGCATCACCTGTTACAGCGATACTAAATGCTCGAGATAAAGATATTGTTGTTATTCTACTTCGATGAGCTAGCAAAATCGATGCTGGCGTTGAATTAAAATCAATCTTGCTTATTATAACTGTGTATGTGTGCACGGTTATTCTACCAGATAAATGACCTATCCATAATTGTCCACAATCTGGTGCTGATCCTAAAATTGTAATCTAAAAAAATAAAAAGAAAAAAATGTTATTGACAATTATTATATAAAAAAGAATTTAAAAATATTAATTCATCTATTTACTGGATCGAGACCCGAAGATTTGATTAATGGTCTTGGTGGTTGTTCTTTTTTATATTTTAATCTTGCAATTCCATCTGTACCATTCCATGATACTAAAGCGGCCGCCAATACAGATGTCCCGCTTAACATATTTGTACCTAGAAATATTATTATATATGTATATATAATCTGATTCTAAAAATAATTATTAAATAATTAATAATTATTAAAGTTTGAAATTATATATATATATATATACCTTTTTCTTTTGTGTAAGCAAGTAATAAAGTTGTATAACTTGGTAATCCAAAAACATCACCAGTAATTAAAGGAACTAAAGATGCTAAAGGTGCTCTATGTTTATGTTTCCAACATAAAACTGGTTCATTTCCAGGAGCACCGACATAATTTCCCCATTTTATACCATCTACACCATCAATCACTTGCGGTAATGAACTATGAACTACTGTATTTCCAAGATTCTGAATTGGTAAAGGATGTGCAACTCTAAATAATTGCGCAGGTGTCTGACCATAAGTTCGTACCATCGTTTCCCATGCTTGACGTTCTAAAGGATCAGCTATTTGTTCAACATTGAATCCATAATAAGTCTAAAAATATAAATTCCTATATTCAAATTATATTCCTATATTTATTTATATAAATATTGTTTTCAACATACCGCAGGATGAAAAACATTTATAGCTTCCACCGCAGGTCTACCAGTTTGTCTAAATCCAAATACCAAATCGATCCAATAAGGTAAAACTTCTCTGACAAGATCTGCTTCTAGTGCTGCTCTATGAGCAAGAATAAAAAGTCGTGCATCACCTCCACACCATTTCGGTAATTCAACGTCTCCTACTCGATTACCATTTTGTCGAATCCCAAAATTAAATCCTTTAATAACAAGTTTTTTGTTGAATTAATTTAAATATCATATTTAAATTTGAAACATATTTAATTATTTATATTACCTTCAGAATTCAATAAAAATTCAGGCAAATAGAAAAATTCAGGAATTAATTCTTTTACATCTGTTGTTGAATCGCAACTAGTTAATCTCCATGTGGTAGCCAAAGCATGAAATGTTCGATCAGGAATGTCAAAATTGTCATCTTCAAATATAAAAATTAAAAAAATTAAGTCTCAATATTAATATATTATTAATATATATATATTTATGAAAAAAGTTTACCTTGATAACATAAGAACATGCTAGTAAATGGTGGTAATCGTACTAAAAAGTGGAGTACTGTTCCAGAATTACTATAATGTGATCCATAATGAAATGGTTCTTGATTCAATGCAATTAAATTTAAACCTTCTGATAAGGCTTGCTTAAGATACTATAAAATAATAAATAAAATAGAAATATATTTAATAAAAATAATATTTTAATAAAAATAAATCATTCTTACGTTATAGTTATTTATATAATGTTGTTCATTCTTTTTATCTTGCACAGCCATAGGACGTTTAAAATTTCTGAAAGAACATATCATTTTCGTTATTATTTTCCTAATTGCATTATTATTTTTTATTGTAATACTTACCGATAAATTTTTAGATTATTTAAATCAATTTTTTCGCTTATATAATCTGCTAATACAAATGGAAATACAGGATACTGCATTAAATCATTATATGAACGACCAGCTAATTTATTTAGACAAGTAATATATTCCCAATTTGTCAATGCTCCACTTCTCCATAGTGAAATAGATTCACTTAAATCATCACCTGGTATTCGTCTCGGTAAATTACAAGTAGATAACTCCATTACAAATTCATCTCTTTCCTATAAATTGAATATATCGTTATAAATTATGCAATATATATTTTCACAGTAATGAATATACCTTTGAAGAATTAAATGCTAATAAATAAGTTCTTCCAGTAATAAGAAATATTTCAATAGCTCTTTCTTGCAATTGATATCTTCTCTTATGCAATTCTCGAATGTCCTCGAGACGCCAAGCTGTTCCACCCACCATAGCTAAATCCAAACCACCTAAAGCTATCTATAATTATAATATATCTAATTAATCATATAATAATAAAAAATAGAATGAAAATAATTGATAATAAATAAAATATATGAAAAAGTTAGAAACTTCGTACATCAGTGTGTAACAAAACATCAGGATTATCAGGAATAAAATAAAGACACGTTTCACCAATGAGAACTTCACCAGCTAATTCAGCTCTAGGTGTAACTACTTTTGCTTGAGACATTTTACGTATTCTCTCGCTAGTATGCAATCGCTCAATTAATGCTGTAGCATTTGCATCTTGTCGATTAGTCGTAAATAAATAAGATAAAGGTGCTTCAACTCCCACTGTATCTATATATTAAAATAAAAAATGAAATGAATAAATATGAAAATAAATAAAATTGAATAAAAATAATTAATAAAAGAATAATACCAAACCTAGTTTATCTTGATATTCATTTAAGAAAAATCTTCGATCAATATTTAAATGACATCGTTGTAATCGTATTCTAACTCTGGCAGGACCTTCTGTAGGATCCAATTCCCAACTTTTTGGATAACTATTTGAAAAGAACCAAGGTGCTCTTTCATGAGTCAAACGTCTTGCTAAATCTCTCCATTTAGCAATTGCTTGAGCTTCCATTGTTCTTGAATGTTTCAGTCTTTCCATTAATACTTTACGTTCTCGATTTTGTTCTTCTACAACTGTACGCGTTATAGCCATTGCACTTTCTGTTAGTTGTTTGGCAAGTACATCAAACCTATTGGCAATTCTAGTAAAAAAAAATTATTTTATAAAATGGAATATACAACTATATTATATCCCATATTATATTCACTTTTTATTTACCTTTGAATTGCAGGTAGATTATTATCAATCCATATATCTCGATCTCTCATTAGTTCTCTTCTAAGCAAAGTTAATTCTTCATTCCATATTCCAGGACTAGCTTCTATACCTTTTGCCAAATCCCATATATTCAAAGCTTCTTTTAATTCTACACATATTCTAGCGTCAGCACTAGGCATTTCGTCTCGTCGTTGTAAAAGATCCCAAAAAAATACAGTAAATTTTTGTTCTACCTAATATAAATAATATATTAAAAATAATTATTAATTATTAAAAAATTAAATTCAAATGTATAAAAAAAAAATATCGAGAAGCTCTCACTTGTGGATGAACTTCGAGAAGAGAAGATAGAATTTCTCGAGTTTTTGGTTCTTCCATTAATGATCTGACAGCAAAAATCCTAGTATTATTACTTTGGTGTGGTCCAAGTAACCATACCATTATTTTAGCTGTATATTTTCTTAAAACATGTCTAGTTGACCATCCACTGCTCCAATGATTTCTCTTTTGTAGTGGATTACAAAAACCATGTAATAGAATTGATAATAATCTTTTAGTTAATTGTAACTCGTTTCCAGAAGGTGATTCATCGGCTGCCGTTATAAATTCGACAGCACGCGTAAGAATAATACGAAATCGTTCGAGTAATTCTCCTTTGCTTGGTTCACGGGTAGTTATAACAGAAGGTATATGCAAACTCGTATAACTAGATGATTGAGAACCATCACTTTGATTACTAGATGTTGTGAAAACTGAAAAAATATACTAATAAAATAATGAAACTTACATAAATCTCATCTTCATATTACTATTTGTAGTATAAATATTACCTGAAGTTATATGGGAAGCTGAGGCCAAATATGATGCAGTACTACGTAATCGAAAACTTGATTGATTTGAAACTTTTGCTGTAAGCACATCAAGTTCTCCATCAAAAAGTGCTACTTGTGCATCTCTCACAATTGACACACATGTTCTGTTTTTAATGCAATGAGATCTTTCTTTCAATTCCATATGGTTCAATATTAAATGCAAATCTAAAATAGCCTGCATTTGATGATTTCCTGGAGATTCCAAAAGTTTTGTAGCAATAGTAACAAGAAGTACATGAATATCTCGATAAAGGGATGTAGAACCACTTTTATGAGCACTTCCTACTAATGCTTGTACTAAAGATTCAATTAAACCTTGTTCTAAAAGCGATCTCAGAGCAGTGGGATTCTAAAATAAAATCTTGATTAATATGATTAATATTATTTAATAAGTGAAATAGAATTATAATGTCATTATAATACCTTTGCAATTATATCAGTGATAAATGATATTATTGGTTTGGCTATATTTGATTCAGTAACTGTTGTTTTAGCTATTATAGCCAGTAATGGAGGCATTGCAGCCAGAGTTGGGCCTCGCAAAGCTAAATTTTCTAAAGCAATTATTAATGATTCATTTCCAGGATATAATGCTATTTGGTTTGCTAAATGTATAAAATATTTTTGTTTTATAAATTTGTTGACTTCTTCATCACTAGCACGTTGTAAATATGTTTGAACGAGCTATAAAAATTATTTACATAATATTATAGTAATGGCATAAAAATAAAATTTGATTTCTTTTTAAATTTTTTTTAAATTTTTTTCTATATGTACCTTAATTAACGCGGTACGAACTCTAGTATCCGGATTATTAGCCAATACAAGTAAAAGTTCAGCTCTTAAAACATGTTTTAAAACCGATCCAACTTGACTGTCAGGTAAAACTCTAACTGCATCACGGAGTAATAATAAAAGTCCTTCGCAAACTAGACCTTGACAAGCTTTTTTTTCGTCAGTCCATATCGATTGCCTTTCCTAAGAAAAGAAAAAAATATCAAAGTTTATAATAAATTATAATTAATAAAGTTAATTTTATACTTACATTACCAACAGGATTAGATCCATCACTAGCTGCGATTCCTGAATCCTCTCCAGCACTAGTATCCTGAGAAAGTCCATTTCGATGTTCTTTTCTTTTAGACATTCTATTTTTTTGAATCTGTAAAAATAATATCTATTGATTCTTAACTTTTATTATTTGTATCATTTTTAAATTATTCAATGACTAAATATTCACCTGTGAATTTGTTAAACCTTTATTCAATTTATTGTTTTCAAAAGTCTTTATAGATTCATCTGAAGAACTAGAAGTTATTGTAGAGGCAATATTCACAACTTTCTTTTCCCCTATAGGAGGTAATAAAAAATATATATTGTGTCTCGAGTGTGTAATATAAGTTTCGGATGCTTGATGAACCAGAATTAAATAATCAGTAATAGCTACTAAATGAGCAAATTCTGGAGGTGCTCCCATAAGTGCCCTAATTAATTCAACCACTGCAGTTCCGGTTGAGGAATCAAGCGTAGCACCCAAATCTTCATACATAAAATGTTCCTATAATAAAAATTAAATATCTTTATAAATTCCTTATATATATTATAATATTATAAAGCATAATATTTGCAAAAAATATAAAATTACCTTGCATAATGTTAAAATAGTATCAACGACTCCAATCCTATTTAATTGAGATGCATTAAACTCACGTTGTGAATGTTGATCTTTTAATAATAATAACAATGCCTGCAATAGCAAGTTTAATGTATCATGTTTGGCCCATATTCTCCACGCGGTCAATGCACCTTTGATCAATTCGGGATCCGTGATGACAGCTTCGCAATTTTGTGAGACCAAATGATTGCCGCTGCCGATATCTTTTATTAAGATCGAACTATCACAAGCTGCATCTAACATTGCTTTCAGAATATGTCTACCTGCGTGACATCGTGATGATTCTAAAATGCGTAAGATTAAGGATGTTCCACCTTCTGATCGATACTGATTTAAAAATTCGGAATCATTTCGTATTAAATGTAGAATTATTGAAAGAGCTAATGCTTGTTCTTCTTCTTTAGAGTTTAATTCAACTACCTATACGCAGTAAATTCATTTAATAACGATTATAAACAATTGTAATTTTCAATGATAAACGTACTTACTCTTGCGAACAAATATAAAAATACAGGTATACCGCCTATTAAAATGGCAGCAGGTACAAGACCTCGATATTGTTGACATTCTAACCGAGCGGAAAGTATCGGGGCCACAGATAAAGGTGGTTGCTGTGACACTCTATGTTCCGGTGCAGAAACAACCCTAAAACCAGGTTGACCAGGAAATAGATTTCTTACCACAGCTGAAAATAAAGATGTAATTTATACAGATAAAAGACACTAAATATATTAATAACGTTAATAAATACGTTAATAAAATTTATACAAGTTAATAATAATAAACTTACCAGCTGGATTTGCGATAGCCTGAGGATATAAATGAACTATGTTAGGATTTTGGGCCTCGTAATTAAGAAGTAAATTATCTTGCAATTCACCCAAATGTGAATTTGTAGCATCCATAACTGAATCCCAATCAATTTTGGCCTCTGATACTTTAGTTTCAACAGCGTGTCTTAAATACGTTCCGCCATACGATTTCCTTCGACTTGTATCAAATTTTCCTCCTTCTATGTTAATTATTAAACATAAATATTTACTATATTTGTTCCAAAATAAAAATAACAATTCGAAATTATGATATTTACCAAATTTTATTTCTCGAATACCATCTAAAGCGCCAGATATAATTAATGATGTAAAATCTGGTTTATCTGTGCTTAAGATACATTCCGCAAGATTAGTGTAATTAGGTCCTAAACTTGCCAGATACAATGCTTTTTCTTTAGTAAATACTGGACACCTACAAATAAATTTTTAGCAATAAGTACACAAGGTGACAAGCAATTGATAATTTAATTATTATTTGATAAAAGTATACCTGAATACCATTAAGTTTCCAAGATACCAAGCACCGATAGTACTAGATCCAAGTTGTCCTAATAGAACACATGTAGTTCCAGGTTTTCTCACTAACAATCCATCAAATGGTAATTGCGCATTGATTTCTCTCCAGCCGTCTACCCAAAGCACAACCTGGACCACCGCGCTATGTTTATTTAAAACCGTGTCTTTAAAATTCAATGCTAAATGATGCCATTGACCCGAAGGAAGCATACCAGTTACAGATGTTTCAGAGATAGTTCGATTCGTTTTGTCATCCGGTCGAGTTAATCGTAAAATTAACTTGTCTGGAATATAAAAGGAAAGAATTAAATACAATAATTATATCAGAAAAAAAAAAATAAAGAGGGAAAAAAAATTAAAAGATCAAATTACCTGATCTAAGATCCAACCATGTTTCAAGCACCAGAGACTCAAATCCGATGGACATCATATGAATAATCGATGTTGGTGTAGGAGGAGATGAGGAACCTGCTACGACTGATGTACCCAAGAAAAGATCAGACATCGAATGGTCTTTCCACGATAATTCGTGTAGAACATGCGTTGGATAAAAAAATAATAAACTTATTGCTAAATTTAATATAATTAATTGATAAACTTGTAACGATTTATTATAATCGAAATAAGATTTCGATAATTTGCAACGATAAATTTGAAATAGAAAGTATTAAAATGAATATATCCCTTTATTTATTAAGGAATATTAAACGATTTTACCAACCTTCGCGACTCCAATTGTCAGATAGAATACCCCAATCCGATAAACTTTCATTATCTGAATCGAGTAACGGTGAGGTACTAATCAATGTTCCTTTGCTACTAACAGGTAATCCTCTTTCAACCCTTAACCACATTGAAACAGAGCAACCATGTAACCAAACAGGCCAAGCTAATTCTGGGCCAATTGGTAAACACGTTGCATGTACAGACCATGGACTGCATATTCCCGATGTAAAATGCTTTTTTCGGAAATTATTTACGAGATTTTCTACTTTTTCCAAATTTTTATATTTTTCCGATTGAATTTTCGATAATATTATACTATCAGAGGATACAGGAAAAGATATGATGAAATTAGGTTGCGGGCGTGCAGCTAGAATTAGATGAAAAAGTGGTTCCAGCAACGATAGTAGCGGGGGCGTGTCAACTTTGAATAAAGATAAATACATGACTAGTTCCGTTGGCGAAATCGATTGTGTCGCTAACAAAGTAAACACTTCTAATACAGCATGTTGCAGATCTAAAATATTTTATTATGTAATATCATAAAAAAAGATAAAGATTTATATTAGAAAGGAAAGATAATTTATATTAAAAATACCTTGATATTCAGTATCTCTACTAGTAAATATATGTTTAAAGCCATGTAACATTTTTGTAATTACTCCTGCTCCCGCAAGAGCGGCACAACTCGAAGCACTTTCTCTACATGTGACTGCAACTTTTCTTAAGCCAGTAGTTATAATGGATGCTGTTTCAACATTCAAACCTCTGAAAAGAAGTCATCCATAATAATAATAATAATAATAATAATAATAATAATAATAATTTAATTACTCGTGTGTTAACTTATATCTCGTATGATCAAATACTTACTGCTCGCTGAAATGAATTAACAAATCAACTGCCAATAAACATAATGCTGGATGAGCATTTGCATGGCCTCTGGGTTCAATCACCGGTCCCAAGGAATTACTTCTTTTTACGGTATTACTCTGAAAGCTTTGCGCTGGTACTTCTACATCTGCTTCGTAACCATCATCAGCAGTCACGTATTCACCTGTACTACTATCATCGGCGGCACAATCTGGTATTGAGTCTAGTGTCATTGACGGTAACTATAACAAAAATCGATATCGAAAATAAATAAAGAAATCAATGAAAGGCGGAAAAAAAATGAAATAGAACGAAATTTACCCTAGGACGAGTATATTGAGGTACAGTCTCTTCTTGTGCTGGTTTTAACATAGAGACTTTCAATAATACCTCAACGATGATGGTTAATCCACGACCTAATTTAATTCCCGTGTTCATCAGAGCTTTTCCCAATTCCATAATTATGTCTCGATCACCTGTGTCGATCACAAACTATTTTATATGAAATAACCACTATTGAATGTATATACATATATATAAAATAATATTATTCGTGAAAAATTAAATTCACTGAGAACAGAAAGCGAAAGAAGTTCGCTTGTGTCAAGTATTCTCTAAACTGTTTTTATCCAAATAAATTCACATAGCTTATTGGGATTTTAATCCACAGATGTGCGCGGCGAAAAAGTACGTATGGACAGAAACGTATTCGGAATAAATATAATTCACGTTCGTTGTATGCATAAAAGTACTTACACAACGGGGATGTTAAACAACACGTGAGCAAAGCTTCGAAGAGTCTGTGAGCTGATTTGTTGATATCTAAAAGGGGAAAAAATCCTGTGTAAATGTAAATTTATCCTGACATTTTTTTTTTTTTTTTTACTATATCTGTTATTCAATCTGTCGTTATTACAAACGTACCCATGATACTATCCGTGGATATATGCACGGCTAGCATTATGAAAAGCTGGAAAGATTTTTGCGACACAGAGTGTGACGACAATTGAGCTCGAAATTTTGGACTGCAAAGAGCTACTCCAGCTGCGGCTCTCCACGCGACGCTAGCCTGATACAGATTCATTTTCTTGATCGCGCCTGTTCCCTGATCCTGGCACGATGTATCGATCTCGGCACTGTCACATACTTTTGGAACCCATGAAATCGTATCGGGCGATTTTCTCTCTGCAACCTGTTGTTTTTGGAACGTGCTCGATTCCTGCACTAAGATGGCGCTTGTCTCCTCGATATCTCGAAGATTTGATCGTGTCAACGTTTGTGCAACGTGTTTGCCATCGACGAGGGTATCCATAGAATTCGTGAAAACGGACAATAATTCAGTTGTTTCTGTCTCGAGTGAATTGAACAGAGATCGAACCGCGAATTTCTCCATATTGTCGAAAGAATCGGGTTCGGAAAGACTCGTCCTCCATATCTCCACAATGACGCTGATTTCTAATAAAGCGTAAACGTTCCTCGTGAAAGTCGTGTCGGACATCAAGATCAACGCTTCCTCCAATCCATTAATCTCGGTGAATGCCTCGCACATTTGCGCATTTATCATCAAGCAGGACATAGCACATAGACAAGATTGAATGAGAAACTTGGCGATCGTATTTTCTCGATCGGCTGTGTAATAGGTTTTAGCTTTCAAGAAGATTGGATAGAAAACTTTGACTAGTAATTCCCGCCTAATATGGAATTTGGAACACGGGCTAATTTTTAATAAGTGCGCCATTACGGTGTGGCACAATTTTGGATCGTCCGGTGTCAACAAATCTGTGTACATGTCCAAAAAATTCCAGGAATACGTCGAGGGCCTGTCACAGACGGCGCACACCTCTGTTTCTGCGTAACCACCAAGCTCTTTGAAAAAGATACGCTCTAAAAATGCGACGGCTGTGACATAAGTTGGCGGATCACGTTTCTTCAAAAGAGTGGCGATACTAATCATGAGTATGCTCGGTGGGAAACAGCAACATGTGCCTGCTGTGGTGAAAACTTTGATCAATCTAACTTGTAACTCGGTGACCAAAGGATGAGAGTGTTTGAGAAGATTAGCGAGTATCATAAAAAGGGAGGAGATGCAACATGCTTGTTTCATAACCGTACCGACGATCGGTTGAGAGTACGACGCCCCAAATATATCCGAATGGTGATAAATCTGAACGTTATCGATGCAAGATTTGTGTTTCCCTTTGTTGCAATTGGCCACATGACAGATATCGCGTCGCACGGATTTTAAACTACTCGTTAACGAGCCTATCATATCGATGATTTTTCGAGCACGCGTTACTGATCTCGACGGATCGACGCTCGGTAAATCAAGAATCGCAAAAATTGTCCTCTCCACCAGCCTCCCATCCTGGCTCTCGGTGAACAATTGAAACAATTCTAAAAAATCGGACAATTTCTCTGTCGTTGTGCCTTGTTGATGCAGCAAACAATAAAGAAACGTTATTACTCCGTATATGGTGGCGAAAATGAATTCTTGCAAGAGGGAGCCTTCTTCGGCCGAGAGCACGTTCACAGGTTTGCTGCAAGCATCCTCGAGCAATCTCAGAGTCATCGGCAACAAACCGTTGTGAATGACGGCGGTGGTCGGTTCGTTCGCCCTTAATACGCGTTCCAACGCTGTGAGCATTAGCCTTGCAGCGGAGGCTTTCAACATGGCGCACTCGGCCCCGGTCAACCTCCCGCCATCTATACCGAATTGAAGGGACCACAATGTGTCCAGTGCGAATTTTAGAACTTGTATGGCGGGTGTTTGCTCGGCCGGTGTATCGTGATCGCGCAATCCTTGAAGCAACTGAATGATCAACAGGCTCGTCTCGAAATTGCTGATCCTCGAGCCCAGAACATTCTCGATCCGCCCGTCCACGTAATCCTTCGGTGTTTTCTTCGCCGGCCTGGAGGGGAGTTCATAGAGCGGCGTTTGCCATTTTTGTTCCTCGTCGCTTCTTACGACCGAAGTGAAGTATTCGAAATCCATTGGATTCAGGCGTATCTTCAACGCGAGAGATCGAGACTGATCTACACCATCCGTCACGAATTCGGACTCGCTGCTTCCGCTCTCGGCCGTGTCGCGACGCGACTCGTACGAA
>NW_006263390.1:561364-578882 GCF_000469605.1 Apis dorsata
ACCGTACGACGATTTTCGCTTGTGATGGGCTGACAACGATGCTTTCGCCACAGCGATGCTGCTGTATCTACGACTCGCCTTCCTCGCGAGTCTCCATGACGACGCATTTCCCTCGTGAAAGATTCCTCCTCGACTCGATCTCGACCAAGCTTTCCGTTTCACGCGCGACACAATATCAATCGTGTCTACGGTGTCGTCGTCCGGATAGAACTTTACGTAAGGATTTCGCGTAGGAGAGGTCGTGGCGTGCACGGATGAAACAGTACCGTCTTTGCTACTACGGTTCGCCTCCTCTTGAAGAACGACCGGATACAAAGCGATGAGCAGGGCCACGAATTCTCGTCCACAGGAGAGACCTCGTACACCGAGCAAGTGTAAAGCGGCCAAACAACGCCAGCCACGATCCTGTGCCAAATACTTTCTCAGTCTGGCGAGCTCGTCCCCATCGATCCTTTTCGCGCAAAGTTCATGCACATCCGAGAGCAGCTCACAAGCTATGAGGGTAGACACTCCACCACCGCCGACGGAGCTGTACAAATCGATAATTTTTATTATGTCGGTTTTTATATATATATATTTTATTTTATCGTTCGTAATTAGATAAATAAATTTCTATATTATTATCGTCTCAATATCGATGTATATTTATATTTTATAATTTTATTTTACTAGTATTAAATTAAATTAGGAACACGATATATCGAAAAAGAAGATTTCAAATCGAAATTAAAATTTTTTGGGGAATATTGAGAAAATGTATGAGAAATATTGTTATATCTAGCTATTTAATTTCTATTTAGAATGGGATTGTTTCCCGATTAATAATATAATTTCATAGCGAATGTATGAAAAGCTGCTCGATTATAAATCTAAGATACATAAAAATGAAAAATCACAAATGTTAAACCACAAATACGAGACCAGATTTATTGCGGTTAACGATCGCTATCTTTGTCACGGAGTCATGTGTTACGTTCTCACTTATTTTTCTTTCAGTTTACTTTCTCGACCAATATCTATCCACTCATCTATCCCTACTTTCTTAAACTAAATAATGATATAATTTTTCCATTATTTGAGTTTATAATTACTATTATACATGTGTATCATTACGATTGTATGTATCGTAAAAAAACAGAAAGAAATTATATAACTGTTATTTCGATAACTAATATTTTAAACGATATTTTTAACGATATCGAGACTAGACGGGTTATCATTTTATTATATTATATACGGATTTAATCTTACCAAAACGATAAGGCATCTTTCACTTCTCGGCCTTCTTTTATTTGAGCAAGAAATTCTGCAAGAAATATGTCCAACCAGCATGATTTCTAAACAGAAAGAAAATAATATACTTATTAAAAAAGTTATTCAAATTACTGTTAATTACAGTTTAAATAAACATAAAAATATAATATTCTTTTTTTTCCTTTGATAATATGATAATAATGTGATTACGATGAAAAATATTAATACGATGAGGAAGTAGTAAATGATAAACTTGATAAAAAAAAAAGACTTAATTTTCGAAATGCACGCTAATTATTGCATGTATATGCGATAAACTAATCGGTTTGACATAGAGACATTATAACATTATAACTAAAAATATAATGAGATTCAAACTATCCAAGACTATTACATAATTTTATTTGTAATCATGCAAATTATGTTATAATGATTTTTATATTATAACGTAATCCTTTTAATAAATATACATTTCTTTTACTCGTCACGTCGTCACGTTGTATCGTATATCATATTTGTCCAATACGTAAATAGATGATTCACATGACGGAAACAAACGTTAAGTAATTCGTTGGGTGTTGATTGTAAGAAACTTTGTGTCAATTTTGACAGATTATCGATTATCCGTTTTATTCTACGAAAGAGATATGAAGATGAAAATAAAAGTGTATGTAATTCAAATTCTGTCAAATTACATAATCAGCAAAAAGAAAATGTTATGTATCATTTTGAGTTTATATTTAAACAAATATTTGTAATCGTGATTTTAAGTAAAGCAAATAATTATTAGCTTACGAATTTAGATAATATAATCCGTACAAATTTTTTTCTTATTACAACAGAAAACTGTTCGTCATTTCGATACAAGTATAGTAAAATACAGACGAATAAGCTTGACTTGTAAGTCATCTTAAGAAGTTTAAAAAAAGTTTAACATTTTTTTCGAAGACAAATAACTGTCAATAATTACAAAATCTTGCTTACTGGTTAAGAATGAGTTAATGCGATTACATTTGAATGAAAAACAATCATCGATTAAACGCTTTAAATAGATTCTTAACTAAACGCTTTTAATTAGATTCTCAAAGAGAAAGGATAAACGTCAAGGTAAAATCGTTTATCTAAATATTTAATAAAATCTTTTTCTTTACTTTGACGCGATAATCGA
Organism: Apis dorsata; assembly: GCF_000469605.1. Taxonomy (NCBI): domain Eukaryota; kingdom Metazoa; phylum Arthropoda; class Insecta; order Hymenoptera; family Apidae; genus Apis; species Apis dorsata. The sequence continues at coordinate 563,787 of NW_006263390.1, forward strand.
TTTATCGAACTTGAACTCCTCGTTTCTATAATAATTTTGAGTTAAGACTGAAATTCGAACAATTGAAAGATATATACATTGCAAAAAAAGAAAAAAAGAAAAAAGAAAGTGTTAAAACGTTTAAATCGATAGAAATTCCTTCAGAGATAATGTACCTCATAGCTTTGCGGTTCCGCATGTATGAAATGATCCCACAAAATCTGAAGTTTGTTAATCGAAACCGAAGACATTACTGGACGTTCTTCAAACTCCTTCTCGTCGTCTTCTTCCCGGTCCTCGGTTCTCAACCGCGTATCTTCCTCATGGCTCATAAGCTCATCGAAGCTGAACCATGGATAAAAAGTATCCTCCTCGGGTAGCCTTCGAGGACCACTGTTGGAACACGTAACCCGATCACCTGAAAAATCGAAACTTTATTATACGTTTCGATGCTTTTCGCCTCGTTCAAAGAAATATTATTTGATCGTATTTAATCAAGCTCGATTGTGTTTCACGCGTCCCGACTCTCGCCACTGAATATTCTGTCGTTAAATCCACGCGACTTTGAACACCTCGCGTCTATAGTAGTGCATCACGACTTCTCCCCGCATATTTGCATCTATGTAAATGATCTCTGTATGCGTTCGTGTCGATCAACTATGGCTTACATAACATTCCCACAAATCCACGACAGACCGACCAGTTTCTCCAGCCTTCAGCGGGAAGCCTGAAAGCTTCTTAATGCACGAGCCACGAGCCAAGGGAGAGAATAATGGTAATCCTCAATTCATAGACGTGAATCGTATATCGTCATCGACACTGTTGTCACCATGATCACCATCGTCACTACCACTAACGCCATCATCGCCGCTACCATTGAAATGTTGTAACTCGTCGTTTACTCGTCGTTAGCACAATAACACAGAATTCGGAATCACGAACATCGACTGTTTCTTATCAACGCACAATTTTCCTTCTCGTGTCACACAATGTTATCACTTGATCTCGAACGTATCGCACGATTCGTTGTTAAACTTCCAAAACGGTCAGAAGCGATGTTTTCTCGATCTCTTTCCTTCGATTTTCTTTACGAGTTGCTTCCGATCAATCGATCGATCCAGCAGAAACGAGACGACTGCGATACTCCCGCGACTATTGCACTTCTCCCTATCTTCCTTCTAAGCAAATGATTGGAAACTTGGTGGTATTTACGTTAGACCACCATCGAGGCTCGCTACGACCAAGGATCACGACCTCTTCAACTGATCAACTATCATTCCAACCAAGTAACGATGATTCACTAATTCTTTTTAATATTATAATTTTTTATTACAAGCAAAAGTGGTTGTATGGTCATTGATCTTATATTATTTGCAACTTTACTTTCAAGTTTAGAATATTGTGAATGGAGACAAAGTAACTCGAAATAAAATACAATTGATGTTTTCATATAACGATTACACGACATTAAATCATATATTATTCTGTTTAAAAAATTTATGGAAAGATTATTTTATTCTCATCTCAATAGCGATTTAATCAAGTAAGAAATATAATTTATAACCTTAAATAAAAATAGATTAAATTTCATAAGTCTACGATAAATTGTTCGCTTTTTAAAAAACAATGCATTAATTAAAAAAGAAACTAAAGTAATTGATATGTTAAAAGAAATGCATTAGATAATGCATAAAATTATGAAATCAATGATTAATTACAAATGGATGAAAAGAATATGTGGATAATATTGAAACCATAAAACGCCAAACGATCAGAGTCCTAACAGAATTTTACAAAAAGATTTCTAATATTTCTTTGAACAATGGAAACATCATTGGAAGAAATATATTCGGAAAGAGATTATTATCCTTTTGAAGAGAACATCATCGATCTGGAAAAAAATTGAAACACGAATTTTTTATATATAATTCTATGAGATTTTTGAACAATCTTTAAATTCAGCTAATAAAAATTTTAAACATTTTGTATTAAAAAAGTCAAGCTTTTCTTCTATTAAAACATTTAAGTACTTTCCTGTTTTAATTGATAGATAATTTTAGTTATATAAAATTGATGAAATCGAACCACATGCGTTTAAATTTTTTCACCGATATCATGCATTGTTCAAAAACAAATTAACAAATTATCAATCCTAAATTTTCATTAATAGATATAATTAAAATATTAATTAAATAAACATGAATTTCGATTATAATGCTACTTCATTAATACTTAACTAATTCCAATTATCTTTAAATTTTCAAAATCCATAACTGTCCATAAATCACAAGACATAAGAACGAAGCTAGATTAAATACGAGTTTTCTGTACGTCGGATGCCTCCAATCATCTTCTTTCTTCACGGAAAACTTATGATTCTCCTTTATATCTTGAGATAAAAGAATAGATCTCAAGAAAGGCGAAAAATATTAAACAAAATAACGTATTCTTTTTCGAATGTCTTTGTAAATATGTCATCAGTTAATAATATTGAATTACATAATAAATGTTGCATTTTTTATTAAAACATAATTATCCTCGTTTATATATATTTCTAGAATAAAGATGAAAAAAAGAAAAATATAAAAAATTCTAAATATCGTGTAATATTTTGCAAAATATTAATAATAAATATAAAAAAAACGATAATATTTTCAAATATTAAAATTACATGCACCATATACAAACGATAAAATACGATAATGTATATTTACATACAATAACCAAATAATTATCTTTATAATAATATTTTTACAATAATTACATTATAATGACTATCGAATTGTTTCTTCTTCTCCATTTAATATATATTAAAATCTCTCAAGAAATATCGTAAAGTGGCAAATAATGATAATTTAATAAACGAACACGTGCAAACAATTGAAAACAATTTCAATAGACAACGTATTAGTCGTAATTGTCGATCAATCTTTGACTCGTATAGACAAGTCTTTATTGTTCTGCATGATTATCTTAATAGAGTTCTACCCCACTGTTCTTTAATTAGCCTCGCCTTGATTGTGCGATAATAGTATGTATGTTCATCACAGTCTTCTTCTTCTTCGCGAAAAACTAAACGATATTTATTCCGTGTGTGTCAGTGAAAGAAAGAAATAGACTATATAATAATATGATGTTAAATATTAGAGATAAAGATAATCGTTTCAGTTATTTTCTTTTAAAGTGATTGTAAATTTTCAGAAAATCATTTTGTAATTGATAAAACAAATTTGATAGAAAATTGATCGTTAATGGTAATGTATAATAGTGTTCATTTAAATGTTTACATGTCTCATGGTAACCTCATCGATGTATATTTTGTACAATCAATATACATAGATTAAACCTACTTATTATTTTAGCCTTGAATTTTGTATTCATTCTTGATTAAAAAACTAAACTTTTAAAATAAATTTGTTAAACGATGACTATTTTATTTCTATAAATAATTAATAATTAATAATTTTATAACACAATTTAATATCACAACTATAGTTATATTCATTAATTTTTTATATTTTTCATTCAATGTTTTAATAATCACATTATTTTTCTCTGTAATTTCTAAAAGAGTGTTAATAAATATCAATCAACAAACACTAAACTGAGATAAGACTCGACCTTCAATATTTTTTATATATAGTTGTGATAATGTAAGATATTCGAATTTTTTCCTAGAAATTTTTTTCTATTGAAATTGATTGTTTTTCAATTTTCAATTTGCGTCATATTCCCGCCATACATTTCATAGTTGTAATTTCATGCGCGAAGAAATTATAGCAAATATCACACAAGAGAATAACAAAAATGTAGAACAAGATGGCAATGCCTTTGACAGAAGTAACCAATGGTTATTTTAATTGTTTATAAAATATTTGTTACCTGAATTGAATGAATGGAGTCCGTAAAAATATCTTTTTAAAATTAATCACAATTTTCAATTATTGGAATGTAATATTAATATCATTGTTCTTTTACAGTACGAACCACATATGACAACCGCTATTTTATACTGGAAATGAACACTTATCCTAGCCCTCTTTATGATTTTTGCGCCATTTTCAAAATACTGTCAAATACACAACATATTTCATAACATTATTATTTAAAAATAAAGATGCATAATACGAAAAAACAACAGAATTTGGAAGATATATTTTATTCCATTGCACATTTAAATAATATAATTCATTTCTTATTTGAACAGAAAATTTAAATTGGAAGAGAACCATATATTGATTTGTGTCGAAACAATGGACCTTTATTGAAAGAAGATTTTCGAGCAAAGATCTTTAAAAATTTTCAAATTTTTATATAAAAATCATTGATATAATTATATTAATTGTTTTAAAAAGTGTTATCACGTGTACTTGCGCGCAATATTTTTAATAATAACAAATTTTACATTGTTTAAGGAATATCGACATGCCATAAAACATTTCTAACCTTCATTTTGTTATTTTATCATTAACTTTTTATGCAAGCGTAAAAATTCTTTCAATATAATTGTTAATACAAAAATGACTGTATGGGAAAGATTGCGAAATCCTTGTGGTTGGAGAGCTGGAGCTAAACAAATTTCAGTCGATGCAATGATACCGATATTTGCGGTCCCAATATTGGCAATAATAGCCGCACAAACAGTACTATGTACTGTAATTATATTTGTCGCAACACCGATATTAGTATATTATTTACATCACAATTTTTTGAGATTTTTACTTCGTACTAAGTTTTTTCTAATGTGGACTATTACAAGTGTAATCATGTTAATGCTGATCTTTGAAATTAGTGTCGTACCTTTATTAGAGATCTTGCTAGAAGAGAATCTAGTGTTTATAATGTGTGTAGTGGGTGGTATATGGTGCGGCTATATGACTAGATTAAATGCAGATTCAGCAACTCAAGAAAGTACTTTAACCCAAGGATTAGAATTAGGTGAAGGAAGCGGAGAACTTTGTATTACATGTAGAAGAAGAGCACCTCCTAAAGCGCATCATTGTCGAATGTGTCAGACATGTATTTTGAATAGAGAATATCATTGTAAATGGTAATAGATTTTTTTCTTTATAAAGTAGATTTTATCTTATTTAATTTCATATTTTAGGTTAGATTGCTGCATAGGTTCAAGCAATTTAAAATGGTACTTGGGATGTTTATTCTTCTCAGCCATAGCTTTTATTTATGGTTCCAATTTAACCATGACTAGTGTATGCCATCCATTTATACTTATTGGCACTGTTCTTTTGCCAGACGATTGTAGTGACGTATATTATCAATTAGAGTATGTATAACTTGAAAAACATTCAATATTAATATATATTATTAGATAGTAGTAATATATTATTAAATAATAGTAATAGATTATTAATAGATTATACGTAATCTTCAAATTATTATACAATTGTTATCAATAGTATAAATTTATACTGAGAAATATAATATTTTTTTCATTATTAAAACTTAAAACTAAACTGGAAAGATACTAAGGATTTACAATGCAAACTTTAATAATCATAAGATACTGATAATTGCTGAGACTTGTATTAATGTCGTAAATATTGTAATATCTCTTATTTGCTTTCCAAGAATATAAAAATTGAATAGATAACATGTCGTGCAACTGTTTGTTTTCAACATCCAATCAAAGTATAATAATGTGCATATTGTTCCAGCATTGCCCTTTGCTTCATTTCGGCACTCTACAGCCTACTTGTTGGATTAGTGGTAGTTTGTTATTTAATATATCATCTTTGGTTAATCTACCTTGGTACAACATCGAATGAGCGACGCCTTCTGGAAGCTGGAAGTCCATATGACCATGGGATGTTGAAAAATGTATCTCGTTTATTTTGCTGCAAAACTTAGATATTAAATATATACTAATTTAAGTTACTTTGGAAGATGATACTTTTCATTAAATGCAAAAAATATTAGAAAAATTGAAATAATAAGATCAAAACATCAGACAGGCATAGTGGTATGTGAAAACAAAAAATACATATTCATATTAATTTTGATCTTAACATACTCCAATACTCAGCCTTATCTTTATCTTATATTAATTAAGTATTAAATATTTTTAAACTATTGCTCATGATATTAAACTTAATAAAAACATATCACGACGTAAAAGCGCTGATCTCAATTATAGTTTTAATTATTTTTATTTTGCTATTACGCGCATCATTTATATATTTATTATAACTGTGATAAAATGGCCATTGTATTTAACTAATACAACATATAAATTATATTAATTATGTGTAATATAAGATTTTGAACATAAATTAAGTATGATATAAATGTTTACACTTTTTTCTATACAAAATATAAATGGATAATAATCTTTGTGTTACATAAACTTAAACATATTATTATGCAATGTAATCTTTATATTTTAATTCTAATGTCATGAACTTTAATCCTCCGATATTACACCTCTTTGTTTAGGATCAAAATCAGGAATTACTTTTAATACTAATTGTCGCAATTCATCTTTTCTTTTTTCACTTTCTTTAATGTTTGTAGCAATTGTGAGATATTTTTTCCATGTATTGAAATATTTGATTTTTAATTTATTTTCATAAATATTTATAATTAATTTTTCTTTTATTTCAGTTTTTGTTTTAAGTTCAATTGCTATTACTTGCCATAATTTAAAAAAGTTATCTAAAAGTTTCATATCATAAAAGTCTATTGCAACTTGATACTTCAACTTTAATTCCCTAACTTCTTGTTTCCATTCTCTAAATATTTTTAAAATTAATTTCGTATTATAAATTGATTTAACAGTATCAATCTTTATTTTATATTGATTTTCTATTTCTTTTTTCCATGTTGTAAAAATTTTTTTTGTCAATTTTTCTCTATAATGATCTTCCGCTTTTTTAATATTACCTCGTAATTCTTCAATAAGTATTACGAAAGGTTTCATTATATAACGTCGTAGAAGGTATTGTCGATAAAATTCATCCGCTATATTGTTTAATCTTTGAAATTTTTCTATCTCTCGCTGTCGATTTCGTTCTTGCTCTTTTTGTAATCTTTTTGCCTCGGCTAAAGCCTGTTAAAAAATAAACATCATTATTTGAAGAAAGCATGTATCGAATGCATAACATATACCTATAAAAGCATATATATTTTTTTATGAGGTGATTGTTTTAGTTTACGAGATAAATTTATGAATTTATTTCTGTAATATTTAATATAACATTTATATATATACATAATTAGAATTAAATACTTTAAATTCTCTAGTCTGACCTCTTGTTGTAACCTTTTCTTCTTCTGTTCTTCTTCTATTCTAGAAGCTTCTTCCATTTTTTTTTGTTCTTCAAGTTTCTGTTTACGGATTTCTGCAGCCAATCTTATTCTTTTTCGTCTAGCTTCTGCTCGTGCTTCCATTCTTAATAGAAATATCGGTGGATTCATTCGTTTTCGGGGTACCATTAAACTTTCGTCTCTTTCAGGAGGATTTATATAATCTATTATAAATCTCTTTATCAATGTAAATTCTAAATTGTCCTAAAAATCGATATTACCTGTAGCCGTTTTGTTGCATTAATTGAATCAACGTTCTCCTTGTATTATGCCCACAATTAGAGAAAGTCTGTTTAGCCATATCAATTGTCTCCTTATTCGCATTAGATATTTCTTTCTGCATTTGTTTCAATTTTAATTCTTCGATTATTCTGTTTTGTTCAGCCAATTTAGCTTTTTGCTTTTCTATTATTTGTTTTTGAGCATTTAACCGACATTGCGCCGGTGATTCGACAATTATATGTTTATTTTTATGATAAGTGTTTCTATTCTTATTATTTGTACTATTAGATTCTTTTATCATTAAATTATTACCGCTAATTTTTATTTTTTGATTTCCCATAATTGCATTTTGACTTTCCATAATTTTATTTATAAACATTTCGATTTTTTGCTCTTCGAAAATTTCTTTTTCTTCTTTTTGCTTCTGACCATTGATTTTCGCTTCTTTCGTACGCGTTCTCCAAATATCGAAATATTTTCTCTTTATTTTCGATATCATATTTTCCTCAATTTTCGTCTTGATATCGCGAAAACGTTTTTCTTCCACGACATTATATTTTAAAACATCGAAATATTTCCTTAGAAGGGATAAACGTTGAGTGTCTATTTTAAAATTAATTTTATCTTTAATTGTTATTTTTATATTTCCAGCAGATTCATTTTTTTGATCTTTTATTTCTAACAAAGAATCATTGATTTCTGTTATCAGAATATCTGTACTTTCATTAGAACCATTGATTTGATCTTTTTTTTCTTCAACGATTTTCTGGGAAAATTTTTATATTTTATATTTTTGTAAAATAAATATATGTATATCTAGTTATTAAAATTTTATTTAAAATTATACGAACCTTGTTTTTTAATTTTCTGGCTGTCTTCCAAAAATCTTCATCATCCGAAGATACAAAGTTTCTTTTTGCACAACATGTATAATTCGAGAATTTTGGTCGGGATTTATTTAATTCCATTTCAAATTTCTTCAATTCTCTCTCTAAAACTTGTTGTTGTTTTTTTATATATAATTGTTGTATCTCTTCTTCTATTAACAATCTATAAAATAATATTTTGAAATTAATTTTTAAAATTTTTTATCTATATTTTTAACTATATCATACTTTTTAGCTTCTTTCAAAACAGAGTCATTGAATGGCGAATTGGATTTTTCTTGCAATATTCGATGTCTTTCGTTCATTATTATATTTGGATCGAGAAATGTCTTTTCTTCGTCTTTCAACATTCGAAGTTTTTCCGATGGATGAAAAATATTTACTTTCATCAATCGATCCATTAGATTTGTCACTTCATTCATTTCTATCTATGACTTTTTATTATTATATACAAGTGAAAATTCACAGTGATCTTCTTACATTTAATGCATAAACGTCAAGACGTCATTCCAAGTCTTTGTTGATATCATTTTGTTTCGTTGTTAAGCAAATTTATAAAAGGTATTCCCTATACACGCACGCGTAAGCCCCCTCCTCATTCACAAATTAAGGGGTAAATTGAATAATTGAGAAAGTTGTGCTAGGTGACGAAACACTATCGACTTTAATTAATTAAAAATATATTTATATTATATATTATTGTTTTCTATTTTTAAAAATTTCTTAAAATCTTTTATTTTTAAATAAACCAATTAAGTAAACATATCTCATCGATAAATCAATTAAAAAATTTAAGTTTATGTTTTATGAATTATATTTATTTTAAAATGTGATTGTTTTGATATAAGATTTTAATATACGATATATATAAGTAATAAAGGATATTTAAATGTTCATATTAATTTATATTTGTTTTGAATAAGTTTTGAATAAAGAAAATTAGAATTAATTAGAAATTAATTAGAAATTGTTAAAATTATTATTCTACAAATATATATTTTTTTATATGTTGATAATTTTGTCTATCAATTCGAAAATTTCCCGCCATTTCAGTGGTTCTCAATCTACATTATAAAAATGAATAATGTCGATTGTTGACGAACTAGTGAACTGCAGCAGGTGCATCACAAGACAAAAAGTGCATAGACTTCGAAAACTTGCGTATTAGAAATGGTAAGTTTTCTATTTTATAAAGTGCAAAAGCATTATATTTTTAATTTTACTCTATCATAGATGTTATCACACGATTCAATGATCCTAATATCTTACAATATATCTTCTTATTATATGATTAAACAAATAGAATATTTTTCATTTTATTCTTATGAAACAGATCTTTTTTTAAAGCGTGTTTTTAATAGATTTCAGGTATTATAATATTTCTGGTATACAACGCAAAATAAAATGGATCTAAGGGGCCCTCCTGAGGGGGCCCCTATTAACTCTTTTGAGATATCTATATCTGACAATTGGCCTACAGATTCTCTTTCTATATCAATGTGTGAACAAAAAAAAATGAATAATAATAAATTATTATTTTTAACTGTAAGTAAATTTTGAAAGCTATACTTTGAGAAATGATACTTTGAGAAAAAGATATATATAATAATATATATATAATTTATGATATCTGAAATTATTTTTTTATTAGGTGGAATATGTAGAAGATCCATCACGAGAATATTCTCGTTTATTTCCAACATATGAACAAGTTTCATTTTCTCCTAGAGCTTCATCTCCACTTTCTGATTTTAAACATCGTGTTAGTCCTCTGGACCCTAATATGAGTTCAGCTGCTAGATATTCACCCACTCCAGTACAACTTCCACCATCTCCTTTTCATAATTCTGTTGTTGTATTGCAAGGTTCTTCTTCTTCTTTAATATCCTCATCTGAGTCAAATGAAAGAATAAATATTAATTATGTTTCTCAATTGACTCATCCAATCGATACACAACATGTACAACAATCTGATAGTTCTACTGACTTTGTTGCCAACGAAAATGAGGAGCAATTGATGTCTAGTAATGAATTGATTCTTATGCAAGGTAAGTTTCATAAATGTATTTGTTAAATAAAATTATGTTTTTAAAATTCAATATATTATATATATTCATAGAATCTAATTCTGAATTAGAATCAGCTACAGCTCCATTGATGCTAACAGGAATACCAAGTACAGATTTTACATTAAGTAGAGATTTTCTTGTCATGCAAGATGATCAAATGAATGTTATAAATTCATTTAAGACACAGAATCTTGATGTAGATGATTCTACACATCTTTCATCAACAGCACAAAATTCAAATAAAGAAAATAATATAGATCCCTTAGATACAACCAATGAACAAGAAATTAATGAAATTTTAATGTCTACTGAAGACAAAAAAGATTGTGAAAAAAAACATGTCAGACGTTCAAAACGTCGTATAAATGATAAAAAAAATATTTGTACGTAATTTTACTGCCTTATTTAATCATAATAATATATTAAATCTAAATTTATTACAGGTTGTAATGAATGTGATGATGTATGTACTGGTGATAATTGTACTTCACATAATGTATGTACAATAGCAGATCAACCAGTACCATCACGTGCTATAGCAACACTGCCAGGATCATATCTTTCTATAAACAAATTATCTAATTCTGACATTGTATTGGGTGGATCAGATTATGGAGTGTTTGCGAAACGTTATATACAAAAACGTACTCAATTTGGACCTATAGAGGGTATTTTATACCCTTATGATGGTACACCATTTAAAAATGAATTGCCATTGCTCTATGAAACTGAAAATAAAGAATTTTTAAAAGTAGATGTTTCAAATGAAAGTAAGTGTTTATATATTAAAGAATAAAAATTAAAAATAAATTAAAAATATTTAAAAATTATTTAAAAATAATTTAAAATATATTTTATTAATAATATAGATGCTTCAAACTGGATGCGATTTGTTAGACCTGCATTAACATATAAAGATCAAAATTTAGTAATTTGTCAACAACGTGATGGTATAGTATTTTTGACTACAAGAAGTATTTTACCAAAGGAAGAACTAAAAGCTGGTCCTAGTACTGATTATGCAATCCGTAGAAATTTGATACCTCTAAAATCCATGCAAGAAATGAATGATGATAAAGGTACAGTTAAAACACATGTAATATTCCAATTCATATTTATATTTATACTTATTTAATTTTTTAATTATAGAACACAAAAGTCAGTTATCTACTTGGTCACGATTAGACGATACTCATTCACGACGTATGAAAATATTTCGTGGTAGAAATTTAAAAGAGAAAGAAAATTCGAGACAAAATAATTCTAAGGAATGGAAATGTTCTGTTTGTGGTTTGATTTTTAGAAAACCACTTTTACTTAATTTACATACTCTCTTACATGGTTCTGATAAAATAAAAACTAAAATACAATCTACAATTTGTCCACAGTGTGGATTACAATTTCAAAAACAAAAAGAATTGATTAATCATATTTCACAACATGGGAGATTATCTTTAAAAAAAGAAAAAAGATTGACTTCTTTGTCGACATATAAGTGTTCAATGTGCTATAAACGTTTTGCAACAAAAGTGCGATTGCAACAACACTGTTTAGTGCATGGTGCTGAAGACCAAAAACCACTGCCATGCAATATTTGTTTCAAAAGATTTATGAATAATTCAGCACTTTCTTGTCATTTAAAAACACACAAAGGTAAATAAATAATTACATTACATAAATAATTTTAATTTTTACGAGAAAATTATTTACAATTTAATCATTTATAAAACTATTTTTCTTTTTTGTTATTCAGAAAATAAACAAATATTTGAATGTCCAATGTGTCGACAACTATTTAGTCAAAGTATATCATTAAAAGATCATATTGAAACTCATAAAAATGAAGATGGCACTTTTAGCTGTCCTTACTGCCAAAGAATATTTATTAAATATTCGATTATTCGTAAACATATTAGAGCACATCATTGTGAAAGAAAGCATAAATGTCAAATTTGTGCAAAACGATTTGCTACAGTAGATAAATTACAAATGCATTTACTAAAACATTCTGATCATAGGTATGTATATTGTGAATTATATGTTATAAAAAAACCATTATATATTATAATATATATTTATTTTCTTTTTATAGAGAATTTCACTGCGCAAATTGTGGTAAACAATTTAAAAGAAAAGATAAATTAAAAGAACATATGACTAAATTACATAATTCACAAACAGCTACTGATGAACAAATGTCACAAGTAACACAAACTAAAAAGTTTGTTCCAAAGGTACATTTTTTTTGCTAAATTTTCTTAAAAATTATTCAATAGAAATTATTAATGGTATTTAATAATTTCATTATGTATTATTACCAGGTAAATCCTAACGATTATAATCGCTTTATTTACAAATGTCATCAATGTTTAGTGGGTTTCAAACGAAGGGGAATGCTTGTCAATCATTTAGCAAAACGACATCCAGATGTTGCGCCAGAATCTGTACCAGAATTAAATTTACCAATTTTACGTCAAACGAGAGATTACTATTGTCAATATTGCGATAAGGTATATATTGCGATATAAGAAATAAAATAAATTAAATTGTATTTAATTTATATAATTCTATTTGTTATTTTATTTTAAAGGTTTATAAAAGTAGCAGTAAACGAAAAGCACATATTATGAAAAATCATCCGGGAGCTGCTTTACCACCAAGTAATCGACAGAAAGAATCAGATTATTCTGATTTACCAAATCCAACATTTAGTCAAACTGTTGGTAGTATTACAACTACACCTCAGAGTTGTCAATGGTGTCATAAACAATATGCTAGTAAGGTATGTCATTAAAATATATTTATATTTTTAATTATAATAAATTTCAAACTTCTAAAAATTTTATTTGCTTTTATAGGCAAAACTCTTACAGCATCAACGAAAAAAGCATTCTAATCTAATGGAACCGGCTGATCAGGTACCGCGTTCACGTAATCGACAGTCACATAATCAAAATCAACCTCCAGTACTTATTGAAGATCACTTTGTATTATCTGATTATATTCAAGCATGTGAAACAAATTCAGATTTTTTTAAACCAAGAATAATCAAAATATCTGATGATGTTGATCTAATAAGCAATGGATTAGAGATAGTTGGGCAACAATTTGTTCGTATGCGTGACATACGTTGAAAATATCTGTGACAACCTCAATGAGAGGTTTTGTTAATTCAATGAGATATGAATCTCATAAGTTTGTGCACAGTAAAGAAATACTGTGCTTTTTGCTGTTGTTGCCAAATAAGGACATTGATGTCCATGAGGAGTAATTGATTCTCCGCAGAGAAATATTTGGAGCACAGCTTGGTTAGCTTCAGTGCGAAACACTGAATGCTATTTTGTTGGTTATATGGTCGATGACTGTAATGGTCATAATTTTGAATAAATTTGTTGAAACAGAGTATACAATATTTTACAAATACTTTGAGCTCCAGGATGAAAACATGGATGAGAATTTAAATATAAACATACAATGAAAAACACAAACATGGAGATTTAAGACTTAAACACAATGGAAAATATGTTAGTTATTGCTCAAGGTATTACAAATACAGAGCAAAAACAGGTAGATCAAGTCCTTTTACTGTCGATACATCATTGACATAAAATCTAGTAGTTTCTTTTAAAATTCCGAAAAGCTTCAATTCGATGTGATTTAATTATGGATGTTAGAGTGGTCGAATTTAAGCTTCACGTTTAAAGTGAAATTTAAACATAGCTTAAATTTGGAAAATGCGATGAATCTTAGATCAGTGTAATCTCGTCTATACTATGTGATTTTTTTCATAGACCTGATTGTAGTATCTACATGTTACATCTGACTTTGATGATAAAACAGTTATTTGTAGATTACACAAAATGTTGTAGTCTTTAACGAATCGCCTGATCACTTTTACTCTTTCTCTTATAAAGTAATTTATAACTTTCTTGTATAATTAATCATATCAATTCTCATTTAGAGAAAAATATCTGTGTTTTCGGTCTAGATTTTCGATATCAAACGGATTCTTTTTCACCAAATCTTTCAGAATTACTAGTTTCACTAACAGAATTTAATGTGAACAATTTTTGCATCCATCATACTCATCGAATTGAAATATCTGGTTGAAGTTGAAGGTATTAATAGTTACCTAGACAAGAAAACTTTTGTCTTTGTAATTTTATAATGCATGTAAAATTGATAATGTTTAACACATAATATGGCATATTCACACACTTTAACAATTTAACAATTTATTCAATTAATAATAAAGTAGTATTGACATTTGAAATTATAATTTCCAATGTAATTTCTTATATCATAAATTGACAAGAAAATTTAAAATTTGCAATTTACATGCATTATATATACATAATATTATGAAGAAAACAAAGACAAAAGAATGCATGTTCGTTAATGTTGTTGAATACATGAAGAACTGTATTGTAATGTGACTTAAATAAAGTTACCCGGTGACTGATTTATGTATGATTTATTATACCGCAAAATTGAATCCTTCAATTTTCTACTCAATTAATATGCTATAAGAATATTTTTCATTTTATCTAAAATCTATTATATTATTATTAAAGGGGATTAAGTAAAGTTATAAATATATAAATATATAATATATA
>NW_006263390.1:579138-600426 GCF_000469605.1 Apis dorsata
TTTAATGAATTTATTTCTTTTATTAATTCTAATTTGTTTTACTTTTTTTTTGAAATTTTATTTTTAAAATTTTCAGTGACGATGATCTGAGAGCCGATAGCATCGAATTTAAGAACAACTTAGATACTAGTATTTTTCTTTTTGGAATTGATCTATTTCATATAATTTTTTTTTACAACCAGTAAAAACATTAAAACATTATTTGTTAAAAAAAATTCTACATAAAAATCAATTCTCCAAATATTTTTCTTAGAATTTTTGAATAATATACTTTAAAAGAGTATCTCTTGCTGCTATTCTTTTTCCTTTTTAAAAAATAAATTGTAGGCGAAGAGATTTTTTTTTTTCTCGATAAATGTAATGCATTTTCTGATTTTTATATTGTATTTATTATTATGAAGGAATCTTCGTTTTATAATTAATGTTACTTTCAATAGAGAATATGTACAATAGCAATCAATCAGTATAAATATGAAATTAATAAAAAATTAAAGAAATCAATGTATCAATAATACAATGTTTGCTATCAATATTTATAAACAAAATTAATTAAAATAAAAGTAAAAAGTATAAATATTCCATTTTCGAATGAACAATAAATCAAATAATTGAATAATAAAAATAATATAATCCAATAGATAGAAAAATGGTACTTGGTTTTCTTTCCTTTTAAAGGATGAATGTGTATTCTTCAAAATCCAAGCAAGAAAAGTGATAATTCTTTCAAAAAACAAGTTGAAGAATAGAATTCCATTTATATTTTAAAAAGTTAATCAAAAATGTTAAATAAATACATAATGATATTTATCTAATATTTATCCAAAACAAGAAAATTATATAGAACAGCAATTATTTTCCGCTCATTTGCGATATAATAAGATTTCCATATCCTGAAAAACAAATTTATAATCTATTTCAAAATTAAAATAAATATAAACATGATATAGATTACATAGTAGAAAATAACTGTATTAGGTCGCAAGATAATAACATTCCAGAATTCATCAGCGCATTCTTATATGCGCATTCTTATATTCTTATATATGGACGACGACCCTTACCCCTTTATTCAACATTGTTATGATCAAGTTGCGTCTGATAATATTCTCAAGTCAATAAATTAACTTTTAAGTAAATGATTGGAAAATAACTAAACATAAAAGATATGAAATATAAGACAAATATTACAAATTATTTCATAATTATTGATATATTCGTATGAACAATTTTCGAAAAAATAAGATAAAAAATATAAAAATAATTAAGATAAAACACAATGTGATCTTGGCGTTCCATTGGCTTATTATTCTGGTTCAATTACATTATAAGACAAAAAGTTTAGAGTTTCAAATAAATAATAATACATGTATTTTTCACCAATGATAGTCATAAAGAGAATCAAAAAAATCTATCGTCGATTCTTATTAAACATATCAAAGAAAGAAATATTTTAAAATTCTGTCGCTTACACAGAAATTGATGATATCTAAAATTTATTTTGATTTATATTTAAATTTTAAGTTGAAAAAAGATATATATCGGCATATTCAAAAATAATTTAAAAGTTGAATAGACAAAAAAAATAAAAAAAAAGTTTAATATCTGTAATTCAAAATTATGTTCAAGCGTTGAAAAAACATATACTGTTAAAACAAAAAAAAAATAAATTTTATGTTGTCCTTTTTGAAGTAAATGAATATGCATATCATTAACAATTCTTTGAATACAAATATTCTTTGAATATATGAAAAAATTTTTTGATAAATTAAAAATAAAAAATCGGTATACAAAATAAGTTTTCTTTGAGTAGAGCGGATAGTAGTATAAATTGTATAGATGATTATTTCATAGACATAGTAGTTCCTTATATTGCATATCCTTTTATCGCATATTTTTATCGATATATTGTATATTGCATATATTAAAAACGAATAAGATATCATTTATAAATTTTTATATGATAGGATTTTTAGGGTATGAAAAAATAAATTCTCAAATTTAATAAAAATAAAATTTATTAACAATTTATGCAATCTAACGGCACTACGATATTTATATAAATACTGTAAACAGACACTAGTATTCTAGACACATTGATTCTTACATTAAAATACTTGTAGGTACATGCATATAAATCTATGAA
Organism: Apis dorsata; assembly: GCF_000469605.1. Classification (NCBI taxonomy): domain Eukaryota; kingdom Metazoa; phylum Arthropoda; class Insecta; order Hymenoptera; family Apidae; genus Apis; species Apis dorsata. The sequence goes on from NW_006263390.1 coordinate 581,282, forward strand.
CTTCATAACATTCATATTAATAACTATAATACTATTAAATATATTATCGAAATAAACAATAGGTTTCATTCGTAATTACGCTTATAATATATTTATCAATGCCTCGTTTGTGGCCCTTCTTCTAATTTTCGCCAAACAACCTATATAAAGATAAAAAAAATATATTATTAATGTAGTTGATTAAAAATTTTTCTTATAAGATTTTATAACTTACATTGCACATTTCTCTGACCAAAGCTTTTTCTCCATCGTGGCCGCCTTCTCTTTCAAGTTGTTCTCTAACTTCAAGAACCTGAAGAGCTCGTACCACTGCTTCTGGCCGACTTCCCATGTGAGGATTTTCACTTAGACTGTTCTGATTTTCCCAGATTTCACCAGATGGTATCTCCCATCCTTGCGCTCGTGCTTGTAAAACACTCTTATCTTCTTCGAGCTGTTTTACTCGCTGTTCTAAACTTCTTACATATTGCATGGTTTGGTCTATAATGCAAATTTAAAAATCTGATCGAAAATATTCACATAAAAATATATAATATATGTATTTTAAAAATACCGGAAGTGATAAATGCAATAAACTGTACCATTAAAGGTAGATGTATGCCTTGGTCTTGGAGGTGCTGTTTCTTCAGCATTAGTACTTGAACTTGAACCATCTCCATCATCTCTTTGACCACCTCCTCTCTCTTCATCCAAATAAAGGCAAAGTTCCTTTAATTCTAAATTATCTTTGATCAATTCTTGCTGTTTATTATCTAATTGACGCAATTTATTTTGATAAGCGGATACTTCTTGACGCATTACGCTCGCTGTATATCTTCCAAATCTTTGCCATTCCCTCGCTAATTTTCGACCTTTTTGACGATCATCGTCCAAAAAGCAACAAAGATCTCGTAGCTCTTGATTATCATCACTTAATCTTTGGTTTGCCTCCTTTAATGCTCGAAGCTCGTTAAGCTAGAATACGAAATTTGTAAATAATCGTCATTTTTATGCTATTTTTATCATAAATTAAAAATTCTATCATAAATTAAGATACATAAGAAAAAAAATAAATTTTACAAAATTTTTAATTTTTATTATAATAAATATATGTATTTATTTTCGACTGATAATTTTTCAGTGAAAAGAATCCGATCGTAGTAGCAATCATTCGCGATTGGACTCACATGTGCGTGACTGGTTGAAATTACGATGGTGGACTCAACTCGTGTGACCTAAAAGTGCCTCAAAAACTTCCGTGTGACGTGCTTAAAATCCATGATCACATATTTTTCGTAAAATTAAGTAATAAAACAGATGTATCATAGTATCAGTAGAAAAGAAAAGACTACAATTAGTTTTACGATTATTCTTATTCTTTCTTTCATTTATTCTTTCTCTCATCAATGTATAAATAGAACTTTTACTTATATCGCATTATTTAAAATAATTTACTTCATTAAAAAACAGGTGAGAAAACAGGTAAGAAACCAGTAAAACTCACCAAATTTTGTATCTGTCTATTCTGCTCGGCGGCGAGCCTTGCGATATCGTTTTCGGTCTTGCGAACAAATTTGAGCATCTCCACAGGTCCCAGCCTAAGAAACTCGTCGTCGGTGATCCTTTGTCTGAGAGGCGGTGTTTGTGCAGTGTTTACCGTAGGATACTGACCGTTAGGTGGCAGGTACTGACCTTGGCCGACCTTGGCTTGAAGATAACTATGAGGTTGCGTTTTCGAAACTGACGCAGTCAAAGTGCTTCCGCTTTGAGGATGATGTCGATGTTCTATCCTCGGTGAATATTTGCTTTGTGCATCCTTCTGTTGCGGCACAGGTCGTGATGATTGCACAGTTTGATGGTGATTCAAAGTTGTGATAGGACCCTGACCGGCTGTAGACACTGAGGTTGGCACGGAAGGGCCTGTACCAAAGTAAGGATGATTCTTGAGGATACCACTGGTTGGTTGTGGTGGTGGCTGATATCGCGGTGGCACTTGCTCCACTGTCGACTTGATCACGTGCGAAGGATGCTGCTGCTGCGGCTGGGACTTACTCTTATTAGACATTGCGGCTAATTTAGCTCCAGGCTGCGCTGCGTCCCATTTCAGAAAGTCTACAGTAACTTCTTTATACCGATCTGCCTTATTCGACCCGGTAAAATCTAGGTCACTGTACGGTCTCTCCTTCTCTCTTTTTCTTGCTCTCTTGATCTCTCCCTCTCTCTCTCTTTTTCTCAAGATTGGATTTACTACTTAAGAGGTGGCCCACGCGGTATTATATGCCTTACCTCCACAAGTCTTACCTTGTCATCCATCAAACTTTCTGTTTTCTCTTTTTCAAACTTTTTGTTTCCTCTCTTTCTTTCTTTCTTTTGATTCTCTTCTTTTTCTTATGATCTTTATTTACTATTTGATTTATTTAAAATATTACTTACTTTTTCTTTTACCTAAAATTTATCATCTCCGTTTTTTGCTTATGGCGTCTTACATTAATTCAGTTCAATATCTTTTCACCTTAAAAAATTATAATTCACAAATATTCAAATAATCAAATAGACTTTTTATTATCGAATTCTTTAAACATATTGAATAAATTCCATATTCATAATCGCAAATAACCTTGCTTTCATCACAGTTTTAAAGAATCGACGTTCTCGCTTCACACAATAATTCTAGATAATCTTGTGATATATTCATATTCCAACTGCTAATAACCGGATTAAAACACAAACACATAGTTCTGTAAAAGAATAAAAATATGACTTCTAAATCTTCATCTATAAACACTTAGTTTCGTTACAAAATTCTGGGATAGTACAACGATATTACACTCCCAAGAGTAATGCACTTAACCGGGCCCTGTTTTTCTTGATGCGGGGCCGCCGCATTTCACGAGGCACAGTGCCGTAACATCGAGTGGGGAATTTCAGTGAAATCGTTCATAACTACGGCAGATTAATAGATATAAACTTTATTGTCAAATCTTAACTGATTTAGTTTATTACATATTAATGTTTTTACTTAGTAGTTTCAAAAAAAAAAGAAATAATTTAATTAATCTTATTTTTTTAATTGTATATATTATTGTTTATGCTAATTGTCAATTATCTAAAGAATATCTGTATTAAATTACATAATCTCATTGAATATTTCTTATATATAATAACATTTTATTTACTGATACGATAAATCAACGGTCTTAATTAATAATTATTCAAAAATCATCCACTAAAACTATAAATTATAATTGAAGAAACAATTGTAAATACTAGGGCTTTAAGGTTCACGCGCGGGAACTTGAAGGTAACTGCTGATTGGTCCAACTTCTTTAAAGAGGGGACTTAACAGTATGTTTTACTCGTAGGAAGTATAGAAAGGAATAGTATTTTAAAGTATAAGAGGTTCAATAGATGTTTCTCGAAGTTTCGATTCATCCCTTCAAAAAAATGAAATCCGTCATCTATGAAAAAAAATATATGTATATACAAAATATTTTTTTATCATTAAATTGTTAATATAATAAAATATTTAGTACTATATACATAAAATATTTTAATATTTTAATGTAAAATATTTTACATAAAGTTGTCTAATTAATTTTCTCTTTCTTATTATTGTAAATTATTTTAAATAATAAACAATATATATATATCAAATGTATTAAATATAAATAAAATTACAATTATAAATAATTTTTATTTAAGTAACAACAATTTTTAATATTTTTATTATTATTAAAAATTTAACATAAATAATTGTGTACATTGTACATAGTGCATTTTAGTATATATAATGTATATTAATGATAAAATTATTGTATATGAATAAATTTGAGAATAAAATTCTTGAAAGTTATTTTCAAAATTGTATATGTAATAAAATGTATATAATTACTTTATATTATTACTTGCAAATGTTATTAGTATTATTACTTGCAAATGTTTCATTGAAATGACTTTCTAACGGTAATTTTCACTATTCGATAATAATATGGTGTCTATTTGTGAAAACAACTCTTGAGAGTTTTACTTTCAAATCATATTCGCATCTTAAATTTATTTAAAGTTTAATACGTATATATTATATGAATCTGTATATTCATATTTCTGATATATTTTTATTTATATTCACAAATAATTAAAATTAATTATTAATATTTGTTAGAGATTCATGGGAGAATTCATATGATCTATTAACATTTCTATTATATTATATTTGATTATATAAATATTATATAATTTAATTATATAACATAAATTACACAAATAAACAAATAATATAAATTAAAATCAAAATTAAAATTTTTAATCATCATTAAATTTATATATTTTACTTCTTTTATTATTAAAAAAATCATTAAAAAATATAAATATGTTACGCTATTATTCCATCATTATACTTAAAATTTTATGTCAATTATTATTTTATTAATTATTAATTTCAAATATCTATATCTATATCTAATTTAATATCTATATTTAAACAATAAAATTAACAAAATACAAAATGAGTTATATTAATATTCAAATAGTGTCTTAATTAGTAAATCTAAATTTACGTACAAAAATTTGTTATTTAAATATTTTGTTATTTATGATATAAAAATGTGAACCATTTATTGTATTTATATATAAAAAAAACATTTTCTTTACTTATTTGATATGATTGTCGATTTTAATCGACAAATACCAATCGATCGCTGATTTTAATCAGCAACTGTCGAATGAATTAACCGATCGTCGAATACACATATGCGATCATGATTGAAGAGGTTAACAATGATATTTTTTTGTGCAATAGATTTTTAAACGGAAAAATTTTATTATTAAATAATTTTAAATATATATAATAATTTTAAATATGCTGAAATATTTAAATAAGTTTATAAACAAAAAGAACAATTTTATGTTAATTTTTTACATATTATGCAAAATATTCTTTCCTTTGAAATATATTGTACATATATATATATATATATAATAAATGTTTTAAAAAAATTATTATATATCATATATACTTATATAAAAAAACAGTTCATATTTTTATATTATAAATGAAATAAAATTTAAATAATCTTTTCATATATAAAGAAAATTTTTTTCATATATAAATTCAATAATATATATAATATATAGCAACATATAATTTTTTTATTAATATGATAACTTATTTATTTATATCTATAAAAAATTAATTATATAATTTTAATTTTATCATCAAAAGTTAAACTCAATTTAGAATTAAATAAATATAAATGTAAAAATATATGCGAATATCACTTATTTAAAAACCCATTGTTAATCAACAAATCGACATTCCGTGACCTATTTTTTCTTACACGTGCCCAAAGTCTACCTGAAAAATAAATAACTGATAAAATTGAAATTTATGTAAAATAAAAGTAGTTTAAAACGGTTCCAATTCCGTTCGGTTCAAATTGTAAATTTCTTTTGCCTAATTATTTTTTCATTGTGAAATTTGTTAGTTTAAATTATCATATTAAAAATTATAGTAAATTATTACTGTAATTTAATTTAATTTTTGTAATTTATATAAAATTTGTAATTTATACAAATTTTCAAGTGAGTCTTTTTTTATTTAAATTGGATATATAATTTTTTTTTTATAAAATTCATTTTTATTGATTTTAATTACTGTATAAAGTTAAAATATTAGCTCACACTTTATATATCATATTAATTATGATATAATATGCTAAATCTATGATAAAGAAATTATTTATAAAAATATCAGTATTTGATTTGCCCATATAATAGATTTGTATATATATATATTTTACTATATTATATATATATATAAATTTATTTTAATTTATAAATTAAGTTTAAATTGACAAATATCAAAATGAAATTTACGGATAATATTTTTTAAATATTAATTTAATATCTTATATTATAATTTGATATTAACGCTGATAAGATATCTGTATTGTGTAACTTAAATTATCATATAATGTACTCAGTTTTTTATCATGTTTATTTTAGTTAAATATAAAATCTTTTAGCGATTGGGAAATAAGGTTAATTGCTTACGTATCATATATATGTAAAATATAATGGTAATTTCATTTTTATTAAAATAATTTTGATATATATATGTTATGTATATAGTTATTGTTATGATAAAGTTTCTTTTTAATTAATATAAATTACATATATCTATGTACATTATTTTTGAATGTGTGTGGCAAAGGTAAAAATTATTTCTGTTAAATATTTACTATGTAGTATAGATTTTTAATGTCAAATAAATGCAGTTATTTTAAATCATTTATATATTTAATTTATAAAGCGATAAAATATTAAAAAATGATTAGTATTCAGTATTATTCAACATTATTATTTTTACCTGATAGTGTATTAATATCATTTTGTCTATGTATATATCACTGGTAGTTCCCTTTTAATATAGTAAGAGCACAATAATTGTAGAATATTGTATTAAAAATAACAAAAAAGCAGAGTGAAATAATGACAAACAAATCTTGGAATGTATTGGTGACGGGAGGTGCTGGGTACATTGGTTCTCATACAGTATTGGAATTATTACAAGCAGATTTTGAGGTGGTGGTAATAGACAACCTTACTAATGCTTATAAAGGTAAGAAATAACGAATCAGTTAAAAAAATAATGAATATAATATAATAATATAATAATATTCCTTATAATATTATTTTTAAAAATAACAACTCATGTGTATTCTAATAAAAGTAATAATGATTTTAAAAAAATATTAATTAATTAATATAGTTGATCAATAATAATTTAATGGATTAGTAATTTTATGAACATATATAAAACACATAATATTGATAGTTATAGTACTTAATTGTATATTATATAGTAATATATATATATATATCAAAATATATGAAAATAAATATTTTTTTTTAATTGAATTGAAGATAAATAATAATTATATTATATTTGTATGCAGGAAATGATGATATAAAACCAGAATGTTTATTACGAGTAGAAAAATTAACAAATAGAAAAATTATATTTATTCAATGTGATGTAACAAATTTGGATGAATTACAAAAAATATTTGAAAAGGTATAATAATGAATATTATTAAGAATAAATATACTATAATTAAAATGATTAAAATAATTTTATTTCAGTACAAGTTTCATTCTGTTATACATTTTGCTGCTTTAAAAGCTGTGGGTGAATCTTGTGAAAAACCCTTAGAATATTATAAAACAAATGTTTGTGGAACATTGAATTTATTAAAAGTTATGAAAGAATTCAATGTGAAATGTTTTATTTATTCAAGTAGTGCCACAGTTTATGGCATTCCAGAAAAACTACCATTAGTTGAAGATATGAAAACTGGTAATTGTACCAATCCTTATGGAAAAACAAAATATATGGTTGAAGAAATTTTGAAAGATTTGTGCATTTCAGATAAGGTGATTTTGGTTTTCATTGTCTTACATATTATTAATAAAATATTTATTGTAATATGTAAGGAAATAATGATTTATTATATCTTTAAAATATTTTAATCAAATTGAAACTCATTTTAGGCATGGTCTGTTATATCTTTGAGATATTTTAATCCAGTTGGAGCTCATTCTTCTGGATTAATTGGAGAAGATCCCAATGGAATACCAAATAATTTAATGCCATATATTGCTCAGGTATCTGTAGGAAAAAGAGAAATTTTATATGTTTATGGAAATGATTATGATACTCCTGATGGAACAGGTAAATAGAAAAGATATAAAAATATTTATGTGAAATCAATATATTGTATTAATTTATGCTTATTGCTTAATTTATAGGCATACGAGATTATATTCACATTACGGATTTAGCTGTGGGCCATGTAAAAGCAATGATTTATCAAAAAATTCGTAATTTTACAGGATTTAAAGTGTTTAATTTAGGTACTGGAAAAGGATATTCAGTACTAGAAGTTATACGAGCATTTGAAAAAGCATCAGGACGAAATATACCATATAAGATAATTGAACGCAGACCAGGTGATATCTCTGTAAGTTATGCAGATGCTAGTTTAGCTAATAAAGAACTAGATTGGCAAGCTACTAAAAATATAGACAATATGTGTAAGTTACTATTTCAATAATATATGAAGAATTGTAATTGTTATAGGAATTAATAATTTAGAATTAATTATTTTAATATATTTATTATAGGTTTAGATACATGGAGATGGCAACAAAATAATCCAAATGGATATAAATCTTCATAATAAATATTGAAATATTTCTTATAAGAAAATGTAAAATATTTCAAGCAGAACATTTTATTTATATATTCAATTATTTTAAACATAAAGCCATGGTGGTGTCTGGTTACCAAAGTTTAAACCAAAGCCCAAACTAAATACTTATTTTATATTTAAAATTAATTATAAATATGTTTATTTTAAAAAAAATTTACATTTATATTTAATAGTCACAATTAATGAGTCATTATCTTTTTAAATAATAATTTATATACTAAATTATTGTGCCATAAAATGAATATGTTCCTATAATTGTAAAAAAGAATGATTTACATATTAATAAAATAATATTAAAATATTGAAATATTTTGAATTTTTGAATATTTCAGCATATAAATTTTACAAAGCAAGTAAAGAAAGAAAATAAAAGAAAAAAGATAGAAATAGAATAAAAATTTTTGAATCAGCACTGTCTTTAAAGTGCTATAGATTAAGCTAATATAATAAGAGAATTAAATCATAAAAGAATAGAAAAAGCATAACAATTGATCGCCATCTCAAATATATCTTTTCAAAGATATAATAAAATAAAGCATTTAAGAAAAATAGTCAATTCTTATTCTATCTTTGTCTTTTTTATATTATTAGCTTTTCTTATTTATATGATGTTTTATTTATGGCACACTGAAGATGGCGCTGATTGCACAATTTTTACCTTATCTTTATCTTTTCTCCATTATTTCTTTTCTTTATCTATATTTATTTATCTTTATTTATTTATTTTAAACAAATATGCACATACAAGATAATTCTGATTAACTGTGATTTTAAGTATTTATAAAAACATTTTATTGGCAATCAGCAAATACAATTACTGTATTATCGGCAAAATATTTCGTTCAAAAAATAATAGATAGCGTAATAAAACAACTAATTTTCCATAATTTTGACATTTGTCCTGAATTATGTGTCTGTGAGACAAGAAAGATTATATATACTACATAATTTCTTGTTAAATAGATAATTATTTACTGTGACAATGACATCTGTCAAAGATCCATTAAGAGAAGACATTGAAAGTGAACCACCACCTTTTTTGGAAAATTCAGCAGATCATAATTTAAGATGTGAATCGCCAAAACGTGGAACTACTCTTTCGACAAGTACAAGTAGCTTCGAAGCATTGGATCCTCATGATCCGAATCTTAGTCGTTTAGCTAATACGATGTTTCAAAAAACTGGAGAATATTTACAAGAAGAACTTACTGCTACTCATGCCGATTATCGTTTATTAGAACGATTAAATAAAGAAACTATTGCGAAGTATACAGAATTAAAAACAATATCATCTAGTGTAGCCCAATCTTTGGATTCTTTAAACGAAAAATATAAAAAGTTACAACCAATTTTAGATAATATCAATGAAATTGACGATAGTGTAACTAAACTAGAACAAGCTGCATATAAATTAGCAGCATATTCAAAACGATTAGAAGCAAAATTTAAGGATATTGAAAAAGATACAAAAAGTAAATAAAATTGTAATCTATTAAGAAATATATAATTAAGTTAAATATTGTATCATTTAATTATTTAAATAAGAAATGTACATTAATGAAATTAAAATTACATTTTCTGTTATAAAAAAGGTAAGAAATAAAAACATTCATTAATTTTAATTTATATAATTAATTATATTAGAATACAGTCTCACACAGATACACACACATTTTTTTATAAAGATTCTATAAAAATGTGTCGTGTGTTTTTTTTTTCTTACACTATATCACATAATATTTCTATATACTACATATTATATTTTATTTATAAATGTATGTTAATTATTTTCTACATGGAAAATATGAAACATGATTAAAGTTGCCAGAAAATAATAAATAAGAAGTAAAATTTGTAATTTGAATAGAAATCAAAAATAAATATTCTTATATATAATAAAAAATATAACTATAATGTATTAATATAGACACCATTTCAAAAATAACAATCTCCTTGTTATATAATCTATTGATTAAATCCTATATTAATTGTACATGATGCAATTTTTTTTGTTTATAGTTATGTATCAGACAGTCATGAATATACAATTCATATTACATCAGTATATCATTTTCTAATATAAATTTTGTTTAAATATAATAATTTGTTATATTATTGGATATATAGTTAATCAAATAGCACATGCAATAAATTTAGATCACATTGATTAATTGAAATTTCTCTATTATTATATATATATATATTTTTTAAGCATTTATCAGATATATATTTTTAAATTTGTTTATAAATAAATCATTTAAACAATTTAGATAATTTATTGTTAAAATAATATTAAACTATATTGCAAAATACAAAATGCGAATTATGAATTATTTTTTGATATATGTCACAATATAATTGAATTTTTTATGTTAAAATTATGATAAATAATTTTATTATACTGACTGCTCAAAACCGATTGCTTATTAATATCATTCGTGACATTTAACAATCTAAAAAATTTCCAGCCATCAATAATTCTAATGCAATTTCTGGTGCTATAGGAAATTCTGGTATTTCTGTGCTGCTATTTGTATAGCGTACTTTGTAGGTAAAATACATGCAAACCTTTTGTAATACATGAGATCTGTAAATAAAAAATATAAATAATTCTTTATTTCTTTATTTTTTATAAATATAATAATTTTATTGAAATTGAAATAAAAAAAAAGACTTACGGAATTTCTCGAAAATTAACTTCATTAGCTTCATTTTCTGCAAACTGACCAGGACCACTTAACATTGCTTTTATTGTTCCACTAGTTAAAGCATGTTCACGTTTAACAATAAATTCATGTCCATCACTGCTAACAAGTTTTACATACATTGCATTTGGTCCTTCACAACCTCCGTATATAATTCCACTTTCCTGCTAAAAATTTATCCCAAAACTTATACATTATATTGTATTATGTTAATTATTATATGTTGAGTTAATATTTTAACTACCATACAACTATCCTACTGTTAGTAATGAAAGACAAGGAATATAAAAAACAGAAAAAGATCATTAAGCAGCAAAATTTTAATTTGCAGAAATAGGTACCGCATGCAGATCAATAGACGAAGTGCCTTCTTCTTCTTCTGCTTTATCGATATTTTCGTCCTCATTGGGCTTGATCCAAAGAAAAATTAGCATTAATCAACAAACTGTTTACTATAATTTTCCTGTTTTCCAATTAGAAGAATTAATAAAATTGCAGTTATGATAGCAGCCCAATTGTAACAGCACATATATTTCTTCAAATACACTTCACATATCCCAACTGTTATAAAAAAATATAGCATGCATGATATTTTAAACAAAACATACCTTATCAGCTTGGGTGTTCACATCATTTGACATGTTTGTGTCCTATAGGATACTTATATTTCTAAAAAGAATAGCATCATTAAATGACACTAAATCATTAATTATAATAACATATAAGAAATATAATATATACTTCAAAACATTTTAAATCAACATTTTTAAATCAATATTTTCAATAATAATTGAAGAGATTAGTTTTCATTAAACTATCATTATATCTTGTTGATATGTCTCTTAATTTGGATTATTTAAGGTTGATTTTTGTTCCATTATTTATTCAGATAAAAAATTTCTTTTGCACGTTAAATAATAATATTTCATAACGAGTCCAATATTAATATGCATTAATACAATTAATGAATAGTGGAAAGTAAATATATTATCAAAATGTATTATTAAAAAAGTAGTACTAGAAAATAATCGAACATAAAATAGAAAACAAGCAATATAAATTATATTCAAAACATAATTTACGTTTATAATTTTACCTTTTTTTATGAAAATAATTATAACTTTATTTTGCTTCAGATCAATATCGTACATACCTCAACGAAAAAGAAAATTGTATAAATTCAGACTTTTTGATCACAATAAAGTTTCTTAATAAGCGCAATGGCAATTAATATGGCTGCTAGTGATATTGTATAGTTCTCGATAAATCGAAACTACTTCTCCATCTTCAGTTTAATTTATTCTACGATTGGACAAAGATTGGCGGGTAAAAAAGTTTATCTAAAAAAATTTAATATAACTTTTTATTTTTATATTATACTTATATATGAAATATATATCGTAATTAATAATTTAAATGAAAAGATTTATCTTTCTGTAATTTATAATTTTACTTTATCGTGTAATCTTTTCAAATTTCATATAATGGAAACTGCAAAGACTAGGTGACAACAAAATATTTTCATAAAATTTCATGTGCAAATAAATATTGAATAAATATATTTAATATATTTATGGTATATATATTTGATATATTTTAACTTTTACTTTTATAGCTATTCGAGAACAACAGAAGAAATACATAAAAGTTTAGAATTAGCTGTTATTAAGGAATCTGATTTGCAAAATGTAACGCAAATTTTATATTCTGCACAAGAACATGATATAGAAAAACATATAAAATTATTAGAACTTGATGAACATTTAATAGAGGCAATAAATAAAGGAGACAGGTATATATCTTCATTTAATTTTATCAATTTTTTAATAATGATTTAATATTATTTGCAACATTTCAGTTTAACATTTCAGGGTAATAAGAAAGATTTTGCAGTATTATGTACAAGAAATCGAACATATGATATTAGAGAAGCAGGAACATCTAATTCTTGTTTATTAGTACCAAAATTAAATTTATTTGAACAAATAAAAGTAAATACAGACAGAATAATAAAATATTATAATATTTGTGGAATTTTTCATACATACTATGAGGTAAAAAAATTTTAAAATAATATTTATAAAATTATTTATGAATAAAATATTATTTGTGTTTAAAATACTTTAGACAAAAGAATGTAAGCCTAAATGGGAAAAATTACTTAATATACTTGAGCCCACATCTTTTAAAGGAATGGAATATGAATCATCAATATGTCATGAACTTTTATATAATTGGCACAGATTACAAAATGAAATACAAGCCAGTGAAGATGAACTAATTCAAGCCTTAAATGATTATTTAATAGTTAATATTGATGGTATTATATTTTCTTATAAAATTAATATAATTGACATCAAATAATAATATAGTAATTAACATATATTAATATTTTAAATAATCATATTATTTTCTATTTTTTGATTTTAAGGTTACTTTCGTCTAATATCATTTGAATTTGAAGTTCGAAGTTTAACACTTATGTTAGATATTTTGGAAGAAAATAGTTGGGCATTAAATGAAGTAGATAAAGAATTTACATATGAATCTTTGAAAGAATTTATTTTTAAATCAATTTTTGAGGCTGTATTTGCAAGATATACACAAGTAAGTGAGAAGTCAAAAAAGGATGGAACATCATTATATAGGTAAACATAATTTTATGCATATATTAATAAAAATTATTAATTTATTATAAGTTATAATGTTATAAGGTACGATGAGGAAAAATGTTGTAAGACTTTGGCAAAAGTACTCCTTGCTGTTTCTCCAATAACTGAATATAAACAATTTATGAAATCATGGCATATTGGTACACCAGAAAGTAAATTGAAAGTTATATAAAAAAATTTATAGTTAATATTTATATGTAAAATATGTTTATATTATATTTATTTGTACATAGAAATAGAACCAAAAGAAGAATATTTAAAAGGAATTGCTCTTATCAAATGGAATAACTCAACAATGACAAGAGAAGTGGTATCATTCACAGAAGCTAATTTGCCAATAGATATTAATGAAAGATTTAATGAACTTTTTAAAGCAAAAAATAAATGGACAGTTCAAGAAATAACACCTTATATAATGTAAGTAAAAATTGTATTTATAAAATATTAAGTTCTGTTCTCATTTCATAAATTATTTTTTTTTTTTAGAAATTTAACAACAAACAAAATGAATGTTAATGCTCTTCTAACTAAATATGCTAGATGTTCAATTATTAATGGTATTAAATATTATAGTTCAAAATATGGTAAATAATTAAGTAAAAATCATTTTAATGATACAATATCATAATTCAAACTTCTAACTTTTTTCTCTCCAAGAGTCTGGTTTTCAGTTAACCAGGCTATCTCCTTTATATTTATATTTATATTTATATCTTTTATATTTTTTTCTGAAGAGCCATTATTTCTATTGTTCCATTGTTGAATATTACTTTTAGTTTTAATTAGTTGATTTTTGCAAAAGTAAACTAGATATTATTAAATTATAATCAGTGAAATTAAATAATGAAATATAATTATAAGTGATGAAGAATACTTTGTTAATAATATAATAGGAGATTTTTTTAAAATATAAAAAGAACAGTTTTTCGCAGAAAAGCAGAGAAAAAGAGTTATAATTGGTTCATGAGCTGTTAATTCGCCTTACACGTAATTAAATAAAATAAATAAACACTTATTGTCGAAATGATATAAAAAAATATCAATATCATGCTACGATTACTAATTAAATGGACACATTTTTATTAAAATATATACAATAATGTAAATATATTGATGCTGACTTGTCGTTGTTGATATTGTGCTATTATGTGGCAATCTTAAAAGTATTCATAATGCTGAAATTATCTTACTATTTATTATTTTGTCTGTAGTAATAATACATAGTTACATTTACACAATTTTATAAATATTTTTTAAATATTGTGTCTTAATTTTTATTACTTAATTAATAACAGTAATTCAATGATGCTAGAATATTTTCATTTCAGTAGTTATTTTATCCTTTTTCTTAAAAAAAAAAATTACAACTATCTTTATATATACTAACAATTATAAATAGTTTATATATTTATTATTTTGTTATACAAATTACGAAATCTTGTATGATTGTGGAAGATATTTAGCTATAAAAAAACTAAAATAAATTAAGCTTTTATTATTTTTAAATTGATTTTGTGTGTATATGTGTGCGCGCGCGCATGTGTATGTATATATACAAATAATTGAGTAAGTTTATTGAATGATAATTGAAAAATTTATAACATATAATCAGTTCACTAATAAAATTTGTCACATATACAATTTTTTAAATTATCCAACATTATCCAACATTAAAAACAAAAGTTTCTTTTTTAACAATATTTTAATTTTATTACATCATCATATATTGTAATATTCGTCATGGCATACTTAAAAACTATTATTATTGTGTGTAAAGAACAATTATAAAACAAAACATATATTTTATATAGTATTACAATATTGAAGATGATATAAACATGCATCATGAAAGATATAGGATTGAAAACTTTTAAATATTTCAATAGAATTCTAATAAATAAGTGACTACAATTTGTGGAAAAAAAAATTGAATATAATAAAATATATGTGAAAAATATTTACTAGAAATAATACTTGTAACTCAATAATTAATATTATTATTAAATGATACAAATTTTGAATATTTATTTATATACAATAAAGTAAATCTAAAAAAAAAAATATCTTATATTTTCGATGCAATAGCAGTGTCGAATATTGTAATCGTAAATTACAAATTCCTGGGATGTTACATTAAAAATATTACTGTACATGTATAGTCAATAATAAAATTTGTTCATATTGTACATATAAATACGCCTTGGCACATTAGTATTCAAAACTATAGTTGTGTAAAGTAATGAGCAATATAAAAATCAGTCAAACATCATGGACAATAATTTTAATCCAATATGAAACTAAATTTCCTCCCAGGAATGTAAAAAAATAAATGTATAAAAATGGAATATTTAATTTATGGAATATTTAATAGATTTGTAAATGCACTGCCGTTATAAGCGCATTATGTTGACAAGTTATCAATACTATTCTTATGCAATGATGAAATTTGTATAAATATTTTATAGGAACTGACTTGCCGCTGAAGAATAATTCATTTTTTTATAAAACATTTTATATAAATTTCACAAATCGATATGAATTACAAAATAATTACCTAATAGAAATAACATTCAGTCCCATTTTTTACAATTATAATCACTCCTTTTAGCAGGAAATAGACTATTATAAATTATAAATTCGTAAAAATAATTTTGTAAAATTGTATCCTATATGAAATTAAATTTTTTGCATAAAATATTTTGAACTATTCATTTAAATATATATTTATAAATATCTATATTTATGTATATATATAGAATTATTCAACTACATACTGGGTGATACAATAAGACAATCTTTGAAGCGATAGATTATAGATTATATTATAATGATAATCTTTTTATAATTAATTTTTAATAATATTATGATATATGCAATAAAATTTAAATATTTTATTTCATATAAATGTTGCGTTTGATATCAATAAAAATTATTTATGTTTATAATTTTTTAGACTCAAGGCTATCTTTTGCATCACCCAATTCACACATGATTATTATATAATAACAAATTAATAATAATTCTAAAACTTTGGAGTGATTTCTTTTCAGTTGTGACTTATGTTTTTTCGTGATAATCCTAATCTATGTTATATTTAACGAATACTGCCTTATCTATAAGTACGTTTAGACAAAATTTATTAAATGTTAAAAAGAGCTATAAAGCATAAATATTAAATCTCTTGCTGCTGAGTTATGTGTGAGATGTAAATGGGTAACTTGTACGATGTAGACTATATACATATAATTATTACTTCGAAGTTTTCCTGAAATTAATAAATAAAAAATATAATTGAGTAATGAGTATGAGAAATTTCGTACAAATTTATGCAATAAATAATTTGATATTATTACTTATACCTTAATGCAAAGGCACCTCGTTGTTAGCTATCAGTTGTTGCATTTTCATTTGTTTTATTATTAGTTGTAAACACTGACTGTTGATTAATACCTGTTGTAACTGTTTGACTTGGATGAATAACAGGTCCAACTGTTTGGACTAAATTGCAGGTAACTGGTACCATTGGTGGCAAATTAACCGAATTATTCATGGGACTGATATTACAAGATAATGATGGTCTTTTTCTTTCTAAACTATTTGTTGTCATTTGTCTTCTTGTTGTTGAATTACGTTCAAGACTATTAGTAACGATATGATGCCTTCTTTCTAAACTAGAGCCGCTGCTGATATCAGTTTGACTACCCTAAGTAGAAAATTATATAAATTACATATATATAATATTATATAATTACAATTTTAAAAAAATAAAAAAATATTACAATAATTTTTGAATACAATTACATTATATAACAAATTTTATATATTATATAAAATTTATTTCGAGATATAAATTTACCTGCAATGAACGATCGACGGATTGACCCATTCTATGTAAAAGATCACCGCTTTGACTCTGTCTAAACGTAGTACCTTGACGTTCGCTCGATTGACTTCTCCTTAGAAATTGTTCTCCAGATTGACTGGAACGAATACGATTTTCTGACATCGATTCTTGTGAAGTATTAATATGATTTTGATTTTGGCAAATCTGATTATCTACATATGGATAACGAATACGTATCGAATCGATTACATCTAAAAGATTTTTCGCATCCATTGCTAAAATGTGAGCCGCTGAGAGCATCCCTCTGAAATTACATTAAATTTTTTTTGAAATTTATATGGCAATAAGCTAATATGCATTGAAAGAAGCACTTACTTTCGATATTCAGCATCTAATGTAGTAGCACTATATTTTTGAGCTTGTTTCATAGCTGTTACAAGTTCTGCCATATCCTTACTAAGAACTTTATGCGCCATTTCTACTTCTCGATGAGCAGATATAGGTAATATATCCATCAAAGCATCGACAGATGAAAGTAACGCTCTCAATTCGATACCCACTTTACGTACTAATTCTAAATATTGATCAGCCTTGCTTTGTTGAACACCTTGTTTGCAATATTATTAAAATGTTATTAAAATTATTCAAATTTAAAATTAAAGATAATAATATATACCTTGAGATAAAGACATTACTGCACGAACTACGCTAGTGGTACAATCATATACTTTATCGTTCGTCCTATCTAGATCGGCAGTTGGTGTAGGTTCCATTTTCTATAAAATAAACATTCTTTTTATAATTTTGTTCATGATTTCAAAAAATTATTCTTCTAATTAGAAAAATTACCTTTACAACGATTACTTTTTCGGTACTTTTATCAGATCCTATAGAACCAGTATTAGCGCCATGCTGTTCATGACTTGGTGATTGAGTAACCGAACGTGGAACTGGAGGACTCGCGCTTTCATCTCCACTCGTCGCAATGGATAGACGTTTCTAAATATCAAAATAAAGATTTTTAGAGAAAATATTAAACCAAATTATTCATTGTAAATAATGATGCAAGTAATTAATCGCACCTCTTCTCTTGCTAACCAACGACTATCTTCTTCCGATTGACGCTGCTGTTCTAAAAGTCGTTGTTCTAATAATTTTTGTTCATCGTCAATACCACTGCTGAAATTTTCTGTGATGCTATCGAATAACTGTGATTGTACGATCCTCTGAAAGAAAAAAATTCGTTTCAATTTTTATCGATTCGTTCGTAATCGTTATAATCATAATTCACTGTTTCAACGAGTTTAATAAACATATGTACATAATAAAATTAAAGAGATGCATAATTCTTGATGCAAAACCAATTTCAGAAAATAGTAGTGCAATTATAATTACATGCAGCTCAGATTGTTATAATGATAATATTATCTCCATTCATCATGCAAACAGATTAGCCTATCAAAACTGCAAAATAAAATTCATTTCAGTTATGAATAAAAAGTACCATCTAGTTATGAAAAAAAAGGGCCATTGTGTAAATTTAAACAAACTAATGTGTGATCACAACTGCATATACCAAAGCAATATTGTATATATACATGTATGTATCTATGTATGTATCTATGTATGTATCTATGTATGTATGTATATGTATGAATATATATATATATAT
>NW_006263390.1:603312-608149 GCF_000469605.1 Apis dorsata
CATAGTCCTCCGACAAAATAGTCCCCGTTTTGCTTACGTTTTTCTCCGGACTATTGGAACCGTCTTGTCTGTATTTTGGGGGATGAGCATCTATTTCAAAGCGAGGGATACAATCAATAATCGCGAATGAACGTCGTTCAAACTCGTCGTGCAATCATTCTAAAGATCACTCTAAACTACGGTATGGGGCCATTCAAAACTACAAACCTTTGCATGGACAGGGATAATTTTTCCACGATGCAGCTTGGAAGTGTAAACGATTATATAACTTAGTATCTTTCGTATAACATAAAAAAAAAAAAAAAAAGAGGGGAAATTCGTGCGAGATATTTGGAAAGTGAAATATATATACGATTATATTGTAAAAAAAATACAATGGAGCTAAATTTTTATATAAACAAAACAAGTCTCTTTGTTCGACATACTATCACGAATATCGAGAGAAGCTAAAGGAAAAACGTTCGTTCGCAATTCAACATTGAAATTGTTCGAAATTTAAAAAATGCGAAAAGAGAATAAAAAAAAAAAAAAAAAAAAATCGAAAATAATTTATTCATGAAGCATGCCCGTCTTTACGGCTGCTTAAATATTTCGAGCAAAATGCTTCTGCACATACATACCTTTTCTGTTCCACAACGAGGTATTGGTTCCAGTGACAAGTCTGCAATAACCGTCGATCAAATCCGCCAGACTTTCCGCTTGGTCTAGACTCGAGCACGTGATACTAAGCGTTTCAGCAGCTCCGGCTATTCTTAATTTAATACAGGCTTTTGCGTGTTCCTTGCAATCGGATACCAACGTTTGGATAGATTGTATCTGGGAGAATTCCGCGATTCTCGTTGGCTACAAAAAAAAAAAAAATACGATGACACGTAAAAGAAAACACGTACAGAAAGTTGTTTAAGAAAGTTGCTTAATACTGACCACCGTCCCACCTCTATGAGCCATATAAGATATGCCTAAATCTGGTCCAATGACTAGTTCTACGGGTATAGACCAGCTCGACTGTCAGAAAAAAAAAAAAAAAATTTAAACAACGAATTGATCAATTTTCTTAATTTATCAAAACTGAATCTCACCCCCAAAGCGCATATAAACCTCTCCTGATCGAATCTATAATGAGCACGCAGAAGATCGAAGAACTTGAACATGCATTCTAGCTCCGACAATACCGCAACCTTTTTAAAGTGTTGTTGTATTAGCTTGCGCAACGCCTTTGGTTTCATTCCATTCAACACGGATCGTGGTAAAAATTTGTGCAGGCCGACCTGTGAATCGAACGTGACGATATTTTTAAACGAAACTTGGAAATTGTCAAAAAGTTTTTAAGGATATTTTTT
This sequence comes from Apis dorsata, assembly GCF_000469605.1. NCBI lineage: Eukaryota > Metazoa > Arthropoda > Insecta > Hymenoptera > Apidae > Apis > Apis dorsata. Next base: position 604,653 of record NW_006263390.1, read on the forward strand.
TTTTTTTTTTTTTCTGTGTATCCATACCTCTCGTTCCAGGTACTCGAGATTGCTCTTCTTGTCGAGAGCGATCTGTTGCATGTCTTTGAAAAAGTAGCGAATTTCTAGACAACACAATTGCACCGCCACGTCCTGATCGAGAGCCGCGTGATTCGCGCACAGATAATCGTTTCGAACCTATAGTACAAACAATTTGATTTATATTCGTTCAACGTATATATATACATTAGAAAATCGAGGTATAAAAATAGATTTCGAAGAAGATACCTGATCGTAATAATAATAGAAGGTCACTTTGTCCTTCTCGTACAGATCGTTGAGATTCTGTGGCAAGTATCGTACTCTCAGTTCATACCTCCATTCGCAATGAGGATGTTTCTTTTCGTACTTTTCTTGAACCTGATTATAATAATAATGAACGATTATTGGCGTTGAATTTCGAAAAAAAAAAGAAAAAGAAAAAAAAATACCTGATACATGGTCGTGTCCTGATGCAACCAGTAACTCTCCCCCGATCCAGGATGATGCAGTCTCATGGCGTAAAGGTTATGATAGTGTCTGGTTCCAACCGCTAGCCGACTAGTCACCAAAGTGATGATACCTTTCACATCGATCGCATCACCGAATTTAACAACGTTGAAACCACCTAAAAATCGATCGAATAATTGTTATCAATAATATACACTCTTGCTTGAAGCAATTCTCTCGAAAAAATGTTTGTTCCGTTTCGATCACTTTGATTATCATTTCACTCGAGAGAGAAAAAATGGAGACCGTTACCGTTAGGCAGATGGACTTTCAAAGTCGCCTTATCCATGGGGGTGGGTGATCCATGGGGTGGTGTATTTCTTCCGCCTCCACTTCCCTGCACGCCGCCGCCGCCTCCGCCCCCACCGCCACCGCCTCCACCAGCTCCATCTCCTACGCCAGTGCTCATCCCCTCATGGCTGCGCGAAAAGGAAAATGACCGTTACCACAATCGTCTCGATACACATCGATAAAATCTCGCTCGATAACCGAATAACAGCAATTGCAAAACGAACGACGAGTAATTTTATTAAGAGAAATTTCAATTTTTGTTATTTCGTCGTCCATTTACAGGAGAGAGAGAGAGAGGGGTACACACAGTTCGCGACAATATACTTACACGGAACAATTACAAATACGATCGTATGCAGCTGTTCTTCGCGCGTTACAAAAACATAAAAGTATACTCGCGATACATTCGTTAATTACCATTTTCGTCGAGAGATCTGGTTTTTCCCGAGGTTTCACTCTCGGAAATGATGAGAAACGACTAGATACTTTGACGACTTTCAATTCTTATCGTTAAGATTAAAATTTGCACGATAACATCCTCCATATCCATGGTTATATTGAATCACGCGAGCTTCATCGATGAATCGGCATGTATAGACCGCATATCGTTCACATTTTTCCGAAGAAAGGTTCCACCGATGACGCTACAGGATGAGCTAACAAAATGCCAGATACGATAAATTAGTTGGGTCGTGGTTCCCGTCGATCGAGAAAGAAAAATCCTCTCGTCTTTTTCCCTCCTAAACGTATCCAGCGATGGCGAGGATAGATTATGCACTGTTGCCGCGATAGAAATTTCGCGTAGCGTGAACGAAACGCGACGAAAAGTTGTGAAAAGGAGACTGCGCACGTGTTCAAGTAACGTATATACGCGCGTCTACTTCTTCCCTTTCCACTCGTATCAATTCACTGTGCTCGAGTCGCATGCATCCCAAAGAGAACGAAGAGGAATTCAAGAAAGGAGTTGGTGTTTCGATCAGAGATGGACTTTTGTTCTCACTTTTGTTGTTGTGTTATTAAGATTATTTCAATTTCGAGCGATGAAAAGGGGGCATTGAAAAACACATTGAGGATCCCTGCGGGAATGAATGGCAACATCGTCGCATCGCTCGAAATCGTCTCTGGCCTCCTCTTTGCTCGAAAAGTTGACGAGCCGTGTGCTCGCATCGTGTGCTATTAATGCAAATGTATATTACGAGCGTCGTCCGGCTAAGGAATGCCGTCGTCGGTCAGGGACGAGACGTTTACGCAGGGAACCACCGGCTATTCGACTTTGTCCATTGCAACTACGCGCGCGATGCGTGCAATCCCATTCCACACAGAGATTTTTTTAACGAAGTAGAACGGGTGGTCGAAGTAACGAAGTAAGCAAGTTGTGCAACCGGCGTGGTTGATTAAATAGCATTATTGGCGCGACGTCGCCGTCGCGAGAAGAGGTGGCAATCTCTTTGAAATCGAGATGTAACGAGGGACACGTGACCAGTTTTCGGAACACGCGATCAATATTCATTTCTCCTGGACTATTCGTCTTCGTGGCTGGCTAAATCGGGCGGAATTAATTCAATTGTACGCGACAATATTAAATAACTTCTAATCTCGTTAATTGCGCGCCAAAACGATCAGAAATCTTCGTCACTTATAATTATGATATATCTTTGTTTAACGCAACGAAGACTTAGCCTTTTTCCATAGAAGCTAAAGAAGAAAACGAGGGGAAGTTTCGATCCCGTGTTTTCCAGGGAGAACGAAACCCTCGAGTCGTTTCTATTGACGAAGGGTGCAAAGATAAAAGAAAAAAAAAGCAAGGAGAGAGAGAGAGGACGAAGCTTGTCCCTGACCCGACACGGACCGGCTCGGCTCGGCTCGACTCGCCGTGATCGGAACCACCACGCACCTGCGACTGTCGCCCACGCACTTTACCTTTCACTATTACTTTCTCTATTGCGCTCTTGCATCGTCACAGCCGCGTAACGAGGCTCGCTTACCTCTGCTTACCTTCGTTACGCGAGCTGCGAAAACTCGCGATCCTCGCTTCCTCGTTTCCCCCTATTTCGCCTTGAAAACATTATATTATTAATCGCGTTTCGATTTTACCTTCTTGGACGAGACACCCTGTGAAATTTCCACGTGCCCAACGTGTCAGGGGTGTAGTAGGTATGGCTGCATCTCAGCTGGCCCAACGAGCACAGTAAACCACCTCCCCCGTTCTTTCTCTTCCATCGTTTGCCCCCCCTCGGGCAAGCTTTGTCCCTTTGCCCNAACAACATCTCCTTCGGATCTTTGCCCACCGATTCCAAGTTTTCACCTCGACAACTCGGCCACGAGATCCCACCGGCCTTTCGCTCCACCAGTTCCAACATTATCTCCTTTTATTCCTAAATATTTGGGGGAGGGGGTCGGGGGGAGGAAGAGAGGGAAAAATCGCCTATCGTCGATCGAGACGAATGATAATTAAAGAAAATTTGCTCGATCGACGATCGATCCCCATGGTCATAGTCGTTGTCCGGGTATCCGTTTCCTCTCCGCTTTCCTTCATCCACCGGTAACTCGATTCCTTCGAAGCGCACAACACCGTGTCCACTCGATTCTCTCGTGATCGATGCAAGGCGAATCGAGACGCCGTGTCGAAACGATCGCATGGGTCTCGTTTTACCAAATTGAATTACATCTGGCCGGGG
>NW_006263390.1:608174-608554 GCF_000469605.1 Apis dorsata
TTCTAAGCCTTATGCTCGGGTACCGTGCAGCTACAGCACCGAGGGGACGAGGAGAGGCGAGGAACGGACATAGTGTACGTATTTTAATTTCGCGGTGGCTGCTTCTACCTCCCCTCCATCCGCCGCTTGGATAGTTTTCAACGCGAAGACGAAAAAACGCGAATTCCGCTCTTCTCTCTCTTTTCCCGCGCCTTTTCTTCCGCGATCCACCCACCCCCTCGAGGAGAAACCAATTTATTCGAACACAACGCTTTGCACGCTCTTGGTGTCTCAACGTCGCGCGTCAACCAGAAACTGATCGATCCAATCCCCCCCGTTCTCCGACCGGCCGTTCTTTCTTTCCTCTCTGTTTCACCGCGGCTTCAACGCCGCGTGGGACG
>NW_006263390.1:608605-610655 GCF_000469605.1 Apis dorsata
GTGAAAAATCGCCACGGTTACCGCAATTCCTACGGCGTAAATAAACGGAATGGCGATCGAGTTGTTTCGCGTGTCGGCGCGAACAGACTGTCTGGAGACGTTCGATCGTTCCGCTATCTATCAAACTTTCCGATAGTTTCTTAATTTTTTTACCTTTCATTCCTGTTTCGATTAAACGGTTAATAACCGGGATCGGAAATGAGAAAATTAAATTAATTTATCGGATTTATTTGGATAAGGAAATGGGGGATAGGAGAAATGTAAAATATCGGGTCTCGCAACACGATCGAGTTGCGGCGTGAAAGGTTCGCGATGATAATGAGCTACCGATGTTTAATGACATTTAGGCGAAAGATGGAAGATTAAGAGAATGCGGAATGTTAGCGTACTATTACATCGAAATATAATTTACATCATTGCATTGCAGTATTAATAAATATATTAATACAGATGTATAATATATATATATCGATTAATGTATGGAATGTGTATAAATAATGTGCATAATATCACATCTTTCGAGATTCGAAAGTCGCTTTCTTCTCTAATTAATTTTTTCTTGGAATATTTTGATATTTCTGTAATAGCAAGAATCTCGTCAATCGTATGGAAAATGTATCAAGTAATAAAGTAGAGAAGTTGCAGAAATAAGCTTTCACTCAGCCAAGCTCGTTTCTAACTTGTTTCCACTCCTATCCGAAATGATCGTGTTTCATTAAATACGAAAATTCTTATTCGAGCAATCGACTTTATTAATATTATAATTCTAGAAACTTAAGTAATTTGCCATAAAATTAAAATTCGATGTTCTCTCGTCACGAAAAATGATGAAATTACTCCAGACATTGGATCTAAAATTATAATTGAAAGGTTCGTTGAACCTCGACCGAATCTTCTTGAATAAATGAAAATCGAGTTTAACGATACGCTCTTTTCATTTCAAAGCTCGCATCGATTCTGCTTTCAGTTTTTTCCGCGAAAGAATATTGGATCTGAGGAGAGACAAAGCGTAGATATAGCTACTGTTCACTGTTAGAAAAAAGTCTCGCAGGACGGCACAGAGGAAAAAAAAGTCCTTCGTTAAGACTGCCTATCCCCACTTCAGACGCTTTGTTGACAATTCTAATACTCTACACATAGTAGAGACAATTCTACACATACATAGTACATACATAGTAGTAGAAAAGATATAATTTGAATGTTCAAAATTGTAAAAAAATTATTTTTTATTTATGAAGTTAGAATAATCATTTAAGATTAAAAACTAAAATATTTTCGAAACTATTAATTATTTCGATATAATATTAATATATCTATAGTATATCTAACTTATTCAATTATTATCTTAATTACTCGAATACAAAATTACATTTATAAATTAAATTATCGTTACAAATCATAATAATCTACACACATATTATGAGAAATAAAAAAATTTATATATTATGTACGTTAGAATTCTCTGACTTCTATGTCTACGCTAATGCATCAAGGTTTAGATAAAAATTGTTTGAATTAGTATATGTGACAAATACTATGATAGAAACAAAAATACGTGTGGAAAGTAGGCGTTTCCTTCCAAATTAACCAATCGGACTCCGCATCCTTTCCGCGAGACTTCTTTCCAGTGAACAATACGTATCTATCGGTGTTTAAGCTATTGCGAATCGTCGCAGACGTCTTTCCAAACTTTTTCTCTCAAACTTTTCTCATTTTCAACACTTTTCTAACTACTTATAACTTTTTCCCTAACTGTACCGCGAATAAGTAATAATAATATCTACTTATTTAATCGAGTACGAATCTTTTTCGATCGGAAAGTATCGAGAGACTTGAACACATAGAAAAGTGGATAATTCAATCTCCGAGAAACGGGCGAGAAAATTCGCCACCGTAACGAACCATGTTATTCGAGCTTCAATAAAAGCAATTAGCAAAGTGGAACCGATCTCGTGATAATTTCACCATGGTTACTCGTTCCCATCGACGTAACACGAAAGGAAGAATCCGTTTTCGCGCGAAACTCTCTCTCTCTCTCTCTCTCTCTCTC
>NW_006263390.1:610720-613311 GCF_000469605.1 Apis dorsata
GAACTTCCCTCGCGGCATTTTCCTTCATTCGCGAATCGAAAGAGAGAAATTCTTTCTCTCTCTCTCTCTTTCAAAACCTTTATGCACGCAAATTGCCATTGGGCGCGCTCTTCAAACGAGTCAACCCCTTTTGTTTAAACGGTTGTTTCGAGGTCCTCGAGATTCTAACAGCTGGATACCCACCATGTCTAAGGAAAGACAACCCGGAAAACCCTCCGGCCAAACTTTTCAAAAGCCCTCTCATACGCGTTATTATGGAGATTCGATTCGTTGAGAGAAACACGATTTCATCTTTTTACCTTTGTCGATCGTTTTTTCCACTTGTCTCTTAGTATCGGTTAGAATAGGGAGATAAACTGAATAATCGCATGTTTCTCTTTTCTTTTTTTTTTTTTTTTTTTTTACTTACTCGGTGGTTTCGAGGTACTGGAAGACCCGGTAAACGGGACGTCGATACATGAAGAGATGGTCCTCGACACGCTCCACCATCATCCTAAAACCATTTCATTCGAAACGGTGGGCCCACTGATCATCACCCACCACTAGTCACTGTTTTCATCGGCGCACAATCAGGTGAAACTTTTTTATTCTAAAATGTAAATTTCTTCTTTCACTGTTGCTTGTTTGCACTTGGTCGATTTTATCGCACCAAAAAAAAGCAGGCAACAAAAAAAAAAAGTAAAGCACAAATTTTTGGAAGAAGAACGGTCACATATACGTTGGACACACGAGGCTGATTTCCATTCAATTACTTCCTCGTTCACCACCGATGTTTCTTCCTTTTCCGGTGCATTCGCTATATCGCCACTTTCGAATCGATATCGCCGTTGGAAACACACGCACACCGAGCATACGCTCGAAAATTTTAACCAAGTTTTCCTCCAAAGATTGAACGTCCACGATTTCGTCGGTTTTAAAACCACTCTCCTGTGTAATCATCGACCATTTCGATTCTTCTGCATTTCCTTTCTAGGGATAATCGTTTTCAAACGTGAACAGAAGGAAAAGCGGAAAATTTGAATCGAGAAGAAAGGATAGCAATACGATCGCGTTTCCAGTTGGAAAACTCTCGATTCTTGGGATCAATATTCTAATACAAAATCGATAAGGATTCTCGCGTGTGCCGCGACGATGAGCATAACCTGTTTCAAAGACACCGCCTAACGATAAATCAGGAGTGCAGAGGCTGCGATTTGACCGCGTGAATTCCGCCAAAAGCGGAACGAAGCGGACAGGAAGCTGGTGCTCGTTGTCGAAGATCGGAAATTTTCGAAACTTTCGAAAAATATTTTCGATACGATCGGAACTCGTTTCGAACGACGAAGTTCGAGAGGAAGAGGATGGAAAAATGATATATTTTGCGAAAGAAAAATCAGCACGACTGCCAAGGCAAGGTATGTGATCTATTTCAAGATGGACACCACCCACGTCTGTCTGCAGAGTCTCCGCAGAGTCCGACCACCGCAGTGTTATTCCCGTTGGTACGGTAATTAACCTAAGGCGAGCTTCCTAAACGGTTTCTCCGTGTCAAACGTTCCTCTCTTCAAAAGCGTGTATGTATGCGTGGTGCGCTGTAATAGACGGAGCGCGCGATGAAATAATCCAGCGAGGGAAATCGAAACGGTTATCGGATCGATCCAATGGTAGAAACGAGACGATATAAAATAAGACAAAATTCTCTTCGATTCGAAACTACTTATTACATTACATACATAAAATTTCGAAAACTAGTAAACGAAAAACGAGCAATAACAACAACAAGAACAACAATCGATCTATATCGAGGAAGAGAAAGAAGAAGAAAAAGAAGAAGAAGAAAAAAGAAGGAGAGAATTTTAAAGAAAATTCGAAGGGAAGCGAGACACGCGTGCTCCGCACGCAAATTCGAATCTGCGCCCGATTTTGCAAAGCGTAGCCGTGCTGCCCGTGTCGCTGACCGAATCAAGGTCGTGCAACCTTGACACGCCGCTTCGAAATCTTCCTCCTCTCCTCTCGTCACCCACCCACTAGTTTCTACTTGAGCCACTTCCTGCCCCATACGTGCCGATTCCTCCCGATTCCACACACCGATTCCCCAAACACATAAGTTTCCTCCTCGCTCACTTACGACACTCACTCCTCACCACCACCACCACCCAGTTCCGTCTTATACCTTTTTCTCTCCCCTTCTTCCCGAATCTGCGAATCTCCTCTCCGCCGCGTGCTGGGACACGAACACGGCCCGAACCAAAGTGGTTGTCGATGACGTACACGCACACTCACACCCACACACGCATATACATATACATATATATTTATATACACACACAAGCACACGCAGCAGGGGAGAAGGAAGGAAAACCTGGTTTTCCCTGGTATAATAAACGCAGGGGGGGATAGATAGTCGGGTTGACCTTGGCGGAAACCGGAAGCGGATGCGGTCCGTGGAGGGTTACGGGAGGGATGGGAGAAACGGAAGAACCGAAAACGAGCGCGCCTAGCAACAGCGTGTCTCGGGAGCGACGCGCGTTCTCGTCGCCGTCTCCTCCACGGTTGCGTCAGGTATACGTTTTGCCGGTTCAAGGGGAGCAGGCGCTTTGCTGGGTGCGGCA
>NW_006263390.1:614375-614848 GCF_000469605.1 Apis dorsata
TATCACGCGCGATAAAACGAATTTTTCTCGTCGACCGAAGTTTTTTTCCAATTTAAGATTCAGATATTTTTGGAAATCTCGATGAAAATTAAATTGTTTGTTGTATAATTCGTTAAACAAAAAATTTCTCGTTTTATTATTAAAAGATAAGAAAAATAAAAAAAAAAAAAACGTTTGAAATACTTTTAGCCATTGCGTTGTTCGTAAATTCTCCCGTTTTTCGAGTAGTCAATCATCTCGTTTGAAATTTTCTTAAATCCGGGGATATCGGATCGCGGTACACGAGCGCGTACGACGCAACGACGATTTAATTCAGCTCATTGGAACGACAACGCGGAGAGGCGCGCACGTTGGAACGAGTAACGCCGGCCAGTAGAGGCGTTCGATTCGTCGTCCCTGATAGCTGAACAACCCTCGAGAACCGGTGGCCGGAATAGCCGCAACCCCGTTCGAGCCTATGCGCGGCATATATG
>NW_006263390.1:614922-615187 GCF_000469605.1 Apis dorsata
TATATATGTGTATGTATACCGCATACAACCCTCCGGCCACATCCTGTGACTACGAATGGAATATTCACTGCGGCCTGCACAACCCGCCTCTCACAGGTCGCAGACCTCTATCCGCAACCTCTTGAAAATTTTCACCTATCTTTATACGCGGCCCGTACACGATAATATCGATCGGGCAGAGCTTTGAACGAGGACGTTGATATGATACATAATTATAAATTTCTCGATCTCGACGAGATCGTTTTTTTTTTTTTTTTTAAATAAA
>NW_006263390.1:615246-616406 GCF_000469605.1 Apis dorsata
TATTCTCGAAAATAAAAATATATTGACGATATGTTTTTATTTTTGGAAAGGTTTTAATAATAATTTCTCGAATAAATTAATAATATTCTCGAAAATCAAAATATATTGACGATATGTTTTTATTTTAGGCAAGTTTTCAATCGTTTAATGATAATATTTCTCTCGCAGAGAGTATTTAATTATTTCTGATTGGGGATTTTGTCGGGCGAGATCAATGCGAGTATTTAAGTAATTGGAAATCGGGAGTTTGTTTTTCTCCAACAAACAAAATGCTGTCCAAATCGTTTATGATATTCTTCTTTATTCTTAATTTAATTTTTCAAGCATATGTGATAATTTCAACAATCGTTACTTTCGACCAATGGAGTTGGAAAATTAGATCGAGGCTTTTCTTTTCTTTCGAAAAATTAGATCGGCCTTCGTTCCCGATTTCCACCAACAAAATTCTTTATAATATTCTTCTTTATTCTTAATTTAATTTTTTAAGAGATTCGTAATAATTCCAATAATCAATTATTTTCGAGCAACGGAATTGGAAAATTAGATCGAGGCAAATCGATCTTTTTCTTTTTCTTTCAAAAAAATTACATCAGAACCTTCGTTTCGATTTCCATCGAATAAACGTTCCGATATCAACGACGATATCCAAAAAAAAAAAAAAAACGAGATAATCAAGAGAAAACAAAGAGCAATCGTATCTATACACCTCCACTTTCCCTAATTTGATTCATCCATCGAATGCGTTATTATGAAAAATGTAATAAGCGATAGACTAGTGATAAGAAGTACCGTATGTGGAGCATTCGATCGAGAAACGAGAACGAGAACGAGAAATTACGCGTTCGAGATAAATTGGCGGCGAGGAGGGGATGCGCGATCGATGCTTTTTCCCTCCTTTGCTCGATCGATCGTTGGAAAATTAAAGTCTCCGCTCTCCGAACAACGGACGAGACGAGTGAAAGATTTCGATATTCATCCGATATATACAAACAGAATTCCCGGCACGTAGCTAATCTTGACGCGTCCGCATCAACAACCTCGATTTCGAATAATACAAGGGAGAAAAATGATATCGGCCACGCCGTTCATCGATTTTTCTCCCCTCTTCTTTCTCCCTTCCTCTCTCTCTCTCTCTCTCTCTCTCTCTCTCTCTCTCTCTC
>NW_006263390.1:616579-623951 GCF_000469605.1 Apis dorsata
CATTTTCAAAACGTTGATCCACGTCGATCGAATATTTCATCGCCCGTACGAAACAGTCGTGTCGGCTCGTTTCGAGACAACGTCATCACGAACCCTGGTTTCCCGTTTTCATCCTGTTACTTTACTCCGCGAAATACTCCCCCCTCCTGTCGAAAAGAGAGAGAGAGAGAGAGAGATTCCCTCTATTCGTATCTCGAATGCAAATTAGCGTGTGCGAATGGGAAGAGGGCGCGCTATTTTCCATGCGTCCCTCTTTTCAACCCCTTTTCATCCTGTTCCGTCCATTCGTTTCCTTCTCTTCTACGAAGAGAAGGCTTCGTGAGAATGTTGAATTATCGATCCACGGCCAAACCGAAGAGGTCTATCGTATTGCTGACAGCTGTCGCTAACAAACGAGAGAAAGAGAGAAAGAAAGAGAGAAAAAATTCAACAACTTCGTAAAAAAAAATAAAAAGAAAGAGAGAAAAAATGCGAATCTTTCTTGTGTTTCACCATTCTACATCCTCTTGTCGAGTTTCCCTTCCCCAAGTGCGTGTACTTTTCGCAAAAGTAAGTTTCTCGGTAATTACACGGTTCGGTGCATGAGAGACGGCCTTGAACTCTGTACTATACGCAAGCACACATAGGCATATACGCTTATACGCGTCATCCGGTTCGCGACCGACAATGAGCATCATCCCTTATCATCCGCTTATCGCCAACGTTTTTCATATCGCCTCGTTTCGTTGTTACGTATGTCACACGAAGCAGACAGATAACAGCCACGTGGACGTGAGAATTTAACACGAAACGTAACGTATGTAATTATTTCGCGATCCCTTCTTAACACGCCGTCAAATTATGCGTATTTTGTAATTCCATTTATCTAAATTGTTCCGTTATTTTTTTGCGTGCAGTAAAAAAATATGTTGGAACGGAAATACAGAAATAAATAATCAAAAAAAGATTTACTAATTACAAAACATGTTAGAATATACTCGCGATTGACTTAATATCATCGATTTAAATTACCATTGGTTGTAATTGGATACACGTCTCGATTTCATAAATCGTAAAATTATACGTATAAATAGACGGAGATCTCGCAAACCGATCGAATTTATAAATATTTTATAAAATCTTTGAAAAGAAATATATCCATTTCCTCGATATATTTAAATTCGACGAGGGGACGAATGCAGCTATAAGTACTCTCTCGTAGATTAAATTTTAAAGAGACGACGGAAAATTATGAGGACGCGAGTCAACGAGTTAATTCACGTCGGCGCTCCTCTCTTCTTTTCGCACGGCTCGATAGAACGGATGATAAATGCGGCGCTCGCTTGTATCGAGCAAAAGCGGCCCTCTTCCTCCAGAACAAAACGAGCCGAGGAATAAATAAAATGCCGATAGGTTCGCGCCGCGTTACGATTCACGCGGACAAAAGTATCTCCAAGTTCATCGAACCAACCAACTCGCGTGCGATAGGCGGAACAATGGGCATCGAGCAATTGGTTCGGATGCGTTTCGTCCTGCTCGAAACCGTACGACACCGGTTCCACGCATCGTTACTTTCACACGCGTACGAGCATTCGAACGACGGACTACCGACTTACGTGCACATTCGATCGCGATGTATCGCGTCGATCTACAAGTTAACGGTTAGAATAAGAGGATAATGAAGAAACGAGACGATTGAAAATTTGTTGTCGAAAAGGGCTTCAATGACAATCGTTTTGAAGCTACAAACTTGTTGGGTATCTAAAGAAGGAATGTATAATTTAATTAATCCCCTCTTCAGAAAACATTACACACGAAGCTTTAGCTTTTCTTTTAAGTTAAAATTATTCCGAATGAAAAACAAAAAAAAACTCGATTAGCATCGATAATATTTTATTTAAAAGAAAACTCGAGTTGATATTCCCTCTTGGATCCAATATATATAAATTTGAGGTTTAAATAATTATTTTTGCGTTAATATTATAGCTACTCTTTCGTCAAGAATTTTATCTAATTTGTAAGTTAAGAAAACACGAAACGACCATTATGAGTAAATTGCTCGATCGGAAAACGATATGCAGTGACCATAAACGACGTTGCGGATGGCGTATCGCGACACTTCCGGTCCCTGGTTGCGGACGCGTTCCAACCAATACTATATACACGCAAGGAATACGTAGTCGCGTGATGGAGGTGCATAGCGGTGGTTTTGAAAAAAGGTGTACGTGCCATCTCGCAGCTGCGCCCTTAATAATTATGCGGCGAGCATATTTGCCGAGTGACGACGGTGGTCCAACATGGCGGTGAGCATGATGCGCTTACTCCTATTTCCTTTTTCGACGGCTATTGACAGGTGATTCAACGGATGGAACATCGGCAATTGTTCTTTCTTCGTGAACGTACCCTGCCTCGTTCCTCGACGACGCGCAACGAGAAAAGGGTAGCGAAAGGAAAAAATCACGTGACGAACGTATGAAAACCGAAGTCGAGTATTTTCACTTTTGTCACGGATTTAGATTTAATTTCGTGGTAATTTTGCCAATTACCACCAGAAGAAAAATTTATGATATCTAAAATGTCATGGAACTTTATCTTTCATTTGCTTTCTTTTACCTAAAAATATACAAAACAAAAACGAGCGATAGAAAATGATCGGTCCTAGTAAATATTATTTATATAACGATGCATCAGAAAAAGTCGCGTGATTTTGTATGCTTTCAAAAGAGATCTTGTAAAACGTAGACCTAAATCACGCGATTCAAAATAAAATATGATTATAGATGTAAACCAATTCGTTCTTATAACGAGTTTAATCGATATACGAAATATAGAATATTTCGTATATTCTATTTTCTATAAATCGATATCTTCGTTGCTTATAAGTGACTGCGCATGGTCACGAGCGAGCGAATAGCGGACTCGTCAGTGCGTGAACATGCGCAGATCTATACTATACCTATCTTTTCAAGATAGATACGCAGAAGCACAGGAACGAGCATAGAGACAAGAAGCTCGTGTATATAAATAGCTAGTTAGGGTCGATGGACAAGCTAAAGAGGCGAATGCGAATCGCAAGGATTCATTCACCTGCACTGATCACTAATCTTCGTAAAGGAAAAATGTATCTCTCCTTCACCGAATTCCTGGTCAATACATACGGTGTCATTTCAGTCGATAAAGAGTGTGTGTGAATTCAACGTGGAAAGAGAGTGTGGATTGTTCGAAATCAAGATGGAAGAATAACAGGTTATGAAACGAGAAGTGAAAATCTAATTTTGAATATAAATAATTCGAATTCGATGATCGAGCGAGATGATCGATTTTTTTTTTTTTGCTCGTTTAATCTAAATTTCGATTTTTAGTCATCGATGAATCAAAAGTGATTCGAAGATAAAATTTCGAATTGATCAAATAGCAAAAATATGCGCAATCAAAAGATGTGTTTATTTCGGTGGAATGAAAAAATTTTTTTTGGTTAGCACTTTTTCTTTTCTTTTCTTTTTTGTACTTAATGCGCCTCATGAGTCATTTTTCCTAGAGATGGATGAGTTAAAGCGAAATAACTTTGATATAACGAATGGAACGTGAGAAGAAATTCCGTGACATTTCCGCCAATCGTATTCTTCTTTTTCTTTTCCCTGTTTCGTTCCAGTGATGCGACAGATTGAACGAAACAAATCGAGAATGTTTCGTTCAATCCAAGTCGAATCGATTAATCGATTAATTTTATCATTCAACCATACCTTGGATTCCTTTTACACGTTTATGCATAATCTATAAAAATCGATATAATCTTCGAAAAATTATAGGATACATCAATCATCGAAAGATCTTACGATTTTACTTTCTCAATTGTGTTTTAACGCGTGAAAAGCCAAGTGACGACGAACTTCTATACATGTGTCGCGAAGAGGTATTCATTCGAGTATATATACGTATATACGTGGACGTTGGCGGACGTGCATTGTGCCTGGGTGAAATGCGAGCAAATAAATAGTTGGATGCCGTGGTGGCGAAAGTTTCGCGTGACAGAAAGCTCAGATAAGGCTACGAGGAAGCAGCGTTTATCGAAGATCAAACGACAGACGACATATATATACATACATATATATATATATACACATATGTCATGTATGGCAATATGCCGCCACGCGAGTAGATTATAAGTAGATCGTGAACATTGCGGAAAAATTAGCGCTGTTTCGTCGAGAAAAAAATTAAGTAGAAATTGAATTTTTGTTATTCTTCAAAGAAAATGAAAATATCTTTTAATAAAATTAACAAAATTTGTAATGGAATTACGATAACAAAATTGACGATCTCTTTATAAGAACGAAACAATGACGAATAATTGCATCTTCTCGTTGGAATGACGAAGGCGTGACAACGTTCGTATTGCTTCACGTCGAATTAACGCCACTTTACGCGGCTTCCAGCGGCACCGAAGTGGGCATAAAGAGACGGTAAAAATACGACGATTATTTTCGGAACGAGTCATGGAACCCGGTTGCTGCACCAATCAAGAACTTCTGGCTCTGGCGAAGCTGCTTCAACTATACACATGGTAACCATAACGCTATTAATTTTCAACAGTTTTTTCTTCGATATGCTAGTTTGCCATGTTTTTTCATCTACATTTTTTCCATCGTTCGCACGATCTTTCCAAAATTACACTTCGATCGACACTTGACCGATTCTCGCGACCTAATTGCAAACCCCGTCAATTTCCATGTCAAGATCGCGTTCACGATGAAAATGGATGATCGTCTTTTACCTTGGACGATCACAATCAACGCAAATAATCACAACAACACATCACACCACTGTTTATCGAGCCTTTCGTAAGACGTTCCGCGTAATCGGTGGCACGTTTCGACGCGAAATCGCGCGACAGTCGATCGACATCCGTCGCCTCGATAAGTCGATCACGCCGAGCTAAATGGCGTGGAACGAAACATCGTATAATAATAAAACCAAAAGAAAAAAAAATGAAACGAAACACGATGAAGGACGAAAAATGGGGTGTGGACCCCGTTTGGTGTAACTTTCGCCTCTTCGATGCAAACAGCCTTGCGGCAAACCAGCAACTGTCTCTTCTCTATGAGAAGCTACCGTGTCTCTCTCGAATACGACACGCGCACGCACTTCATCCTTCGTCTCTGTTTCTCTCTCTTTCTCTGTCACTCTCTTCCATTCGTTCCCTTGCACTCGCGCGCAACAGACTTTTCTTCCTTCTCGCTCTTGCACCACCATGTTCTCTCTCTTCACTGACTACACATTTCGTTCTCTTGTTCACGAACTTCACGCCTCCATCTTTTTTTCTCTCTCTGATAAACAAGCGAGTTCACCTTTTTTTTTTTACTTTACGGTCGCTTGATCATTTGTTCATCCATGAACGAAGAAAGTGTGCGTGCGAACGACATTCAGATCCTTGAATATCACAGCGGTAGTCCCGACTTCGATGGGATGTGAACACATTTTCTTCGTCAGGTGTTAGCCTAACGACCTCGCATATACCTAACCTAATTTATCTTTTCTATTTTTTTTATCACAATTAATTAATCACAAATTTTGTCACGCTTTGTAAACAACGTATTAATAATTTTTCACGATATCTTCGAGCTTATCGAACAACTATTACGAAAAATTGTTTAAAACGATCGATCGAAATACTTTTGGCAAGTAAGACAACATGGTTTACGTAACCCGATGAAACATGGTCAATAATTGAAATTGAGACTCGAGGTAAAATCAGAGAACTGCTTTCGCTGCGAATAAATTAATATCGATCGCGGTTCAATCCGCAAATGTTTGATGTTTGTTCAAGTTGGTGATCCCATATATTATTGGGTGTAAAGTGAAAAGCTCTTTCAAAACTTTGACTCAGAAACGCGATAGATGCTATTGTTATCCGAATCTGAAAGGGGGCGCTTTTTTACGAGCAGTCAAATAATATCGAGTAATTCCTATATACTATTACTACTAGATATTATATTTATATTTATGTGTGAATATGAATTTCACGATTTCTTTTTTACAGATAAAAAAGATATTTTTTACAATTTTTTATTGCTAAATTTGATTTCAATATTTGAATACTTGATTCTTTGGAAAATGACTAGTAATTTAAAATTAATAACTCAATAATCGAAATTTTTCATCTCGATCTTTAATAATTTTAATATTTTCACAATCTAGCAAGTTGAAATATTTTTTTCAACTTTTTAAGAAAGAGATATTCGTTTAACTTTGAATTTTCAATGTCACGTAACTTTACCTTAAAGACACTACAAAGAAAAAAAGTTATTGTTCGCAAAAGTTTGCTCCACACTGTATTCATATATATATGTATACATATATACGCATCTATATAGGTACTTATGTATGCATATAGAAGTTTAAAATGGTGCAATTTCCATAGTGAGAGAACCCTTTGGAACGATGGAAACACAAGAGAATGACGTATAAAAAGAAATTAGAAAGAAGCACACTTGTGCGTGCATCTATCACACAAGAATGATGAGCCGAAGGAACAAAAGCTAAGAAAAGAAAAACAATGTGCTTTCTAACGGAATAATGTCGTAGTACATATAAAGTAGAGTATGGAAACTTGGTTGTTTTCACTCCGCGACTTGAACGATCAGCAAATATCTCTCGGCAAACACTTCTTTCTTAACACATCATATTTTTTCGTAGGAGCAACGATTTATAGCATTTCTTTTAGCATTATATTGTTTATTTCAATCGCAAAAATCTCTAGTAGCAAAATTGGCGTATGCTATTGGTACACGCGCACACTTAACCTAACCTAACCTAATTTGCACATAGTTATTCGCGAATAATAATAGATATCGCACGATTCGATTTCCGGGATAAAAGTCCGACATTCACATCCGTTTATAATAATTATAATACCAGCAGTAGAAAGAGGAAACCGAGTCATCGAAATTTATGATTCGTGTCTTGCCTTATCCTGATCATAAACGGAAGGAATCGTAAACCAAGCGAGACCAAAACTGCATAGAAATCGTACATCTGAGAAAAGATACCGGTAGAGTCACGTCCGTCTCATAAAACCGACCCACGTCGCGGTGCTTAGCACAGCCACACCATGATGTGCTCTTCTAAACGAGAGAAGACGAATCAATTGAAATTCATTAAAGTTCAACCACAAACCGAGATCTCGCGTATATGAACAGAAGATTGGACAGAGGGCGCTCGTGGTGCCATCAATCGGCTATATTATTTGAACAGAAATTCTTAATTCCGTAACAATGAACGTCGCGTATCAATGTTAATTTTTATCTCGAGCAATAAGGTTCTCAACACTTGGAAGATGGTTGAGTTACCATGTATAAGACATCTTCTACGATAAGTATATATATATATATAT
>NW_006263390.1:624083-631187 GCF_000469605.1 Apis dorsata
GTCAATATGTAGCATTAAATATGTTGAAAAAGGATGTTAAAGGATAATGAGAATAATGTCGAAAGACGTGGATGAGGCAAAGCGAGCTTGTCGTTTCTCACGTGGTTGGTTACAATGGCTAATAGGTACGTACACATATATGTGCGCATATACAGATTGTGTGTACGATCAGGGAAGAAGAAAACCAGGAACCAGACGGTTGTCTGGCCGCTTTGCGCCGCTTGTTCCACGGGAAAACTTTACTAATGAAAGTAGCGTAATTGGCCGGTAACTAAATCATGTTGTATGGTCAAAACGAATCATGGTTCTCTAATTTTCGTTTAAATTGCCTCGATAAGCAGACTTTCGAGAATGTTAACTTACTTTATCGCGAATGCACGATGATCATGCGTTATTATTCTAATTCGTTGAAATTGGATAGAAATCAAATAACATCGAATTGAATTTAAATTAACTTTAACACGAGAAATATACGTATAGGAAGGTATAAAAGAAAGGGTTAAAAATTAGAAATAAACTAGAAAGAGGAAGAAGACGAAAAAAAAGAGGAAACAACTGTTCGATAAGGAAGACTGAAAAATGACGTGTAGGCTGTACGTCTGACTAGTCACAGACGTTATTCGTCTAGCTTTTACGCTTCAATGGAAGAATCTTAGTGAGGAGAATTATTTTCGTGTTGTTTCTCGAAACTTATTGTTCGTGTTTTCTCGAAATTTAAAAATAGAAAATTGAAGAAAAATAGAAAATAAAAAAAATAATTGTATCGAAACGATATTCGAATGATAGAACGATTAGTATATCGATAAGTAGATAAATCTAACCTCTAAACGAGGTTAATACACATACGCATAAAAATGCACGAGCATATACAATAGATCTGATTAACGAGGCCTGTAATTAATTGCTCTTCTATCTCACAAACTCTACCGGAAAAGAGAAACGTGAACGCGAATCCTTGGTATTTTTATCGGCAAGTAGCGTTAATTACCGTGGTAAAATTACCGATATCATCTTGGTAATCCAGTAAAACACTACCAACTGCAAAATTATTTCCACAGGAAACTCGATTCGTCGTGCAAGCGATTTCCATCATTTTTTTTTATCCCAACCAATTTTTACATTGAAATATGACTCTTGGATTTTTCCTAATTCATTTTTACTTACGTTTTCAAAATCTGAAGAAAAAAAAAAATAAATAAATAAATGAAAGAAAAAAAAAAAAAGTGAAAAAGAGACACGAGAGAATTTAAGCCTAGCCGACTTATCTATGTGGACAACAGAGGTAAAGGACTAGCGGATAAGATAACGTATCGTGAAGGATAAACAGTGGCTCATGACAATAGTAGTCGTGCATCCCGAAGCTTCCGGTTTCGCCCATGAAAAATAAAGCATCCCGTAATGTGAGATAACGACACACATTTTCGTGGACGTGGATTTTATCGCTTTGCTTATTAAATTAAAAAAATAAAAAAGAAGAAAGAAAAAAAAATCGAGGAAGAAGAAAATTTAATAGTACGTCCTCGACGTCACGATTAATTAAGGGCAGAATCGCGTGACCGGAAACGAATGAGAACCGTACCGAGTGAACTATGTAGGCATAGTCCTGTGTTTTCATTTTGCACCACGAAAGCCGTAACGCTCTCAAAGCGATAAGAAAAAAATTTTTGAATATCGATTATTGCGTGTAACAGTTAACTAACAATTATAAATTTTAATCGAATCAAAGATAAAAAAAAAAAAAAAAAAAAAAAAAAAAAAAAAAAAAAACGAAAGCGAAATCGAAGCGTGGCGAGTATAGAAATAGGCGTGAATTAATTTCGATTACGTAGGAGGATTCTATTTGGATGAAAAAAATGGTAGGATGAAACGTGAAACGTTTGAAAGAAACCATCAAATTTCGATTATGCGTGGCCAAATACAGGTACGCATGTATATATATATATATATATATATATAAGCAGAAGAATCGATGAGTTATCGCATAAGAAAAATTTGCTGAACGCGTAACATTTTATATGTTATTTCTTGTACGAATCACCAGTCGAGAATAGCGAAGCGAGGAGAGGAGTACGAGACCATGATAGAAATTGCGCTCGATAAAACACGCTTCCTATTATTTTTGTGTTTCTTTAAACGGCCGTCAAAAGAATTTTTATTACGACACAATGCGCCACTCGAAGAGAAATTTATCTCTCTTGTGTACCGGTTGAATGCTCGTAGACGGTGCATTTCGGTCCGTTTATGAGCATAGAATGGGATTTACATACACATGCAGAGACACGCGAGATCCCGCCACCCCTATTTAATTCCATATTACCCTTCCTGAAAGGAATAAAAAGAAAAGAGAGAGAGAGAAAAAAAAAAGAACGGATGTGAGATCCGGTTCGAGGTCGATTTACGTGTTCAAGGCTCGAGAGCGTGTGACATGACCATTAAAACACAATAGATTATTTCGAATCGAGGGAACTCTTATGTATATGATTAATTTCATAAAAATACACGTGAGAATTTGTAATTGACTTCCTTAGTTTTGTCAGGAAGCAAATAGTCAATCCGTTGTCAACTTCGATATGTAATCAAAATCTATTTCCATCACGAAAGATCGTACAATTACGATATACATATATATTATATATACGTAATATGTAAAAGGATACAATTTCTCTATTCGTTCGAAATTTAATCGCGATGAATTAATGCAACAGAGCATAATAGATAATAGATATTTATAATTATAATAATATATAAAATAAAAATAAATCCTTATTGCAATATAATATTTTCATTTTTATTCGATAAAAAATTTCAACGATGTCGATACTATTGTCTATGGAAATGTATCCGTCAAAATATTACATCGTAAATAGATATAATAGATATACGTAATATATATATATATTCTCTTATATGAGAAATTCCAATAAATTGTACATATACTATATATATATATATATATGTATGTGTGTGTGTATAATAACAGACGATGACGATAGACGTGCCAATTGGAAGTGCAAAAGTAATCTGTAGGTCAACTTGCTAGGAAATTCATTTAATAAAGAAGAACGAGACAAGGTGCCGTTACGATTGATCGAGGACGACTTCTCGATTGCTGCTTTCATTTGTATTGAGCGCAGCTAACTCGACGATCCAATAATCGATGGATTCATATAAAAATTTTTTTTCATTTTGCTTCTCTTTCTATTCTATTTTTGAGTTCGATGAAAAAGAATTTTCGCTAAAATGAGTTGTAACCAGATAACGAAAAATTATATATCATATATAATATAATATCTTAGTTTTAGTTAAATTTATCTCATATAATGAATTATCGAATGATTATGTAATATCTTCGAGAGCGAAATCGATAGATATTGTTTTTACCATTCTCTTTCTCAATAAAATTCTTAAAGCGAATGAAGAATGACAATACCATTCCTTTTCCTCTCGAAAACCAGATACACGTAAAAATAAAAGTAAAAACGATGTATAAGACCGTCGCAAATTTGTAAATACAAAAAGAATAATCGCGACGAGTAAACGACTGTGAAGTAAGAGAAACGATCGATAAATTTAATTATATGCAACATTCATTCTTTCTCTGACTGCTGAAATTCTTAACTTGGTATCATTATCACAAAATCGTCAAGTCATTGATACAAAGGTAAATGATAAGATAATAAAAAATGGATGAAAATAAATATATCAAGAGATTATAATTAACAATACGTTTGCAGTTTATATCAAACAATTTTTCTACTCTGCAATTGTAATTTTATGAAAACGCGCGATTTTGAATATTGTAAAAATTGGCATCTCAAAATATTTGGCATATGTATCCGTTTGTCATAGATTCGATTTAATGATTTTTTAATTGGACATACAATATCAATATTTTAATATTCATGTATTCTTCATGTTATCGAAATAAATTATAACAATAACATAATATTCCTTTTCCTTCTCATATAAAAATAAAAAACTAAAATACATTAAAATAGATTATGGTTCGGTGAGATTAAAGTATGACCTATTTTTATATATATAATTAAACATTCGAATGAAAGTTTACCAATATCGAAAAATCGAAAATAAAGATAAATAGAAAATGATTCGATGTATTTGATGGATTATACGCATAGATTAAAGACAAGATACATAGGATAGTAAGATACGGAAGAAGGAAAACCTTTCTCTCATATAATGATTATTCAAGGCATTCCATGTGTCATCCGACAGCAGCATCATTTTATGTAACACGATTCGTGTAATCGTGATCCTTTTTCGCCGGTGTAACTAACACACAGGGAGGCTCAAAGATGGCCACTTCTGTCTTTCGCTTATCAAAGTTTTCCACACATTATTTAACTGACTATATTTTATTTTTATTACGATCCTTTAATTGTCCGATCAAAAATAAAATAAGGATTAATTATCGGTACTTACGATAACGACGAATTCCGTAATATTCCAGTGATCCGCTTCGGAAGCACTTCTGTATCAAAGACAAATCCACCACCTGATCTCAAACTTTCAAGATCGAGAAGCTCGTTTCACTAATCGGATCAACTTTACACTCAATTATTTTAACGAAAAATAGACAGATGCTTGGCATACAATTCAAAGATCAACGAAAACACTGTGTCGGGAGAAAAATCGTAAATAATACGCGAAGCACACGACTCATCCGTAAATTCGATCGGTTTCGATCAGTTGTCGTAAACACTGGCCGCCATATTCCTTCAGCACCTGTCAATATCAGCGAATATTACTGCCATCTTGCGGCAATCGCATCGATGTAAATATTAACGCCATCTATCAGTATTCATGCATAATATCTTTTCAAATTAAATTATTTATCTATTGTCGCTTATTTTGATAATTATTTTATCGACGTAAAGAATATTATTGAATAATTATATTATTTTTTACTTAAAAATATCCATATATAGTTTATTATTGACATTTGAAGCATGTATATTAATATCGATACAAAAAGGATTGTCAAATGTTTGATTGAATAAATAAAAGTATACAATGATAAGATAATTATGGTATAAACAATCACATGTCAGAAAGAGGGATATACGTACATATAATAATTAAATATGTACTTTCTTATAATAATTGGAATATAAATGTATTTTGGAACTATTCATGTTATGTAGTATTAGCGATAAATGATGAAAGGATGATATGATAATTAAGAATAATACTAAAATAAATAAAAATGAATTAATCAGCGAGTAATGTGCGAAGATGTCGAACGAATTACACAAACGCATGATTTGCGAAATTCCTATTATGAATGTAAAATATATGTATCGTGCAAGAATCCATCATTTTCAATGAATAAAAAATATGAAATAAATATAAAAATTTGATAATTCATGGATACTTGCGCGTACGATAAGGGCTGTCAAATGCGTATCGTGAAAATCACTTATCTACGAATTGCAACGTTGTTCAAATGAGCAATTTAATAGAATTCAATCTCGGTCGAATAATTTTTTTCTCGAAAAGAGAGAATAATATTAAAATTCCATTTCAAAAAAGAACAGATATAAAAATTACTCGAAAAATTTGATTCGATTATATAAAATAATATCGATCATTTTTAAGAGAATATTTTTTTGGAGAGAAAAAGAGATAGAAAAGGAGACAACAAAAATGTAAATAGATCGAATTCCATGAAACTAATATAAATAATTCTTAGGTTCTTCAGTTGGTTGACCGCATACGCCATGATACTTCTTCGTGACTATACTTCGACTGCGACAGTTTTCGATTTCCAGAAAACATTCATTGCTGTAGGTCATACCATCGGTACCGCAAACAGGGTCATAATAAGGTGGGCAAATTTTTTGACAACCACGGAATAAGAAGCCTTGTACGCATCTCTTCATGGGCACTACATACACGTGTTTCCTAAATGGAACATTTAATTATCATTACTGAATGCGTTAAACATTTCATCTACTTAATCGATCAAAAACGCAATTATTACTTACCCACAATTGTCCCTTTTCATTTCACATTCATTACGATAAAGTTTGTTGTCGGAACCACAAACAAATTGACGTTCTCCGCTACAGATCTGATTGCAAAGCGCGGTAGTACGACAATGTTGCGCTGGCACTTGAACCACCCTCTGACCACATGTCTCGCGTCGTAGATGGCAAAGAGATCTAAAAACATACGAGTATGATTTATAAATGTGATTAATATTAAAAATTAACATTAAAGAAAAATATATTTGTCAAAAGAATGGAATGATATAAAAATGATAGCGAAAAGAAGAAAGTTCATTTTTTTTTTTTTTGCAATAAACAAAATAATTTATGATTCGCAATTTCCTAAAGGAAAGAGTCTTGAAACGGCAAATGGCCTGGAATTTAAATAACATTCTTAATCACCGATAAACGTTGCCATCGCTTCCACAAACTGGTTCCTCGGGTACCTCGCTGCAATCTTCGGGGCACTGTTCGGTTTCCTTCAAGGTCGTACATTCTCCAACGTGAGCCAATTGAATGCCCTTCCTGAAAGGCAACGATAACAACGTGTCAAGAATCAACGATTAATCTACAACTATTTATCTTTGAATGGATCTTCTTTGAGAAATAATTATCTCTTACGACTTACAAGCATACTGCCACATTTAAATGACATTGATTCGGATACGTGTTCGCGTCGCTTCCGCAAACTGGATCCACATCGTTTCCGCATCTTTGCTGCTGTTTCGTGCATTTAGTCAAACGGTTTTTACATTTTTCAAAATCTACTACTGTCACCTTTCTTCTTGCTTGCCTGAGAAATGAAACACAGAAAATTAAATAACTTAAATTATAAACACAATATTATATAATATTTTATTAAAATTGGCCACACTAACCCGCAATTAAGCATTTGCATCTCACATTCGTTCCTATATATACTCCCGTCTGATCCACAGGTTGGCACTTCTGGCTCGTTTTTGCAATCCAAGGGACAAGCGTTGGTTTGGCCGCCAGATGTCCGCTCGAGCGACACGCAATATGACATCGGCACCTCGAACACGTGTTTGCTAAACGATCGATCAGGTATATAAAAAAAAAAAAAAAAAAAAAA
>NW_006263390.1:631396-632910 GCF_000469605.1 Apis dorsata
CGTTTCTTACCCGCAATTCTTTGCTCGCATTTTACAGGTATTCGAATAAAGGATTCCATCGCTACCGCAAGCTGGCTTGGCACCGCGCCAACACGATTCACGACAATGCCTCGTGGTCTGACAATGCTTCTTGTTCGTACGCACGACGCCTTGTCTGATAGAAAAAAGAATCAAAATCGTACCGGTCGATCATTTATCTCGGCAGAGATGATAAAGAAGGCAGCGTAAACAGACGTACCCGCACGTGAGTAACTTCATTTGACACGTGGATTTGTAAACGTTGCCGTCGCTTCCGCAGATGGGCCCGTCGAGCGGTGCAAAATCGCATGAAACAGGACAGTTTTCTCTGTGCGCCGAAATGTTGTTGCAAGGGCCCAGATGCGACAATTCGATACCGACTCTGCAGATCTCCACTCTGAGCATACACTTGTTCAAATAGGTACGGCCGTCGGTTCCACATACGGGATCCTGATCGCCAGGGCATCGATGCTCGCACTTACTTCCAGACGATCTTAGACAAGCTGTCTTCTCCGTGGCAATAGTCACGCCTGCGTAATTCGTTCAGTGTCGATAATTATCGCTGCCTTCGCGTCACATGCGTCTACTCTTAAATAGCATCCCAGGGATGAGAATTTGAAACGCGTAAGAAACGCGGCGGACGTTGTAAACGAAGGTGAACGAGCAAGCAACGTACGCGCCGTCCAATCATAATTATTATTACGTAGTTAAAACAAGCCCTTTTACCTTTTCCACACATCTTCTTCCGCATTTCACACTGAGACGCGTAGATCACTCCGTCGCTACCGCATACTGGCTCTCCGCTTGGCGGACATATTCGTGGGCAAGCGCCTATCGCTAAATCTGCGTAGACATCGATAAAAAAAATTAATCAATTTTTTTTTTTAATCTTCGCTCGAGAAAAAAGAAAGAAATATCGAATATACGCGCATTTTAATTTTTTTTTTTTTTTTTTTGAGAATACTTTTTGTCGAGTACAGTGTTTATAAATATTGTCGAAAAATTAATCAATTTTTTCTTCAATCTCGGAAAGGAGGAAAGGAAATATCGAATACGCATGAATTCGAGTTTTTTTTTCATCGCGAGTATTTCATCGACCGTTGTAAATTACGAGTATTGTAAATATCGTTACGCAGTTTGCTTTATGGAGGAAGGTGTTCTTTTATTGAACGAGGGATATAATACAATGGAAAGATTGAACGCGCGAAAGAAAGTGACTGGCAGAAGATAAATACAGTGGCGAGGAATCGAAAGAAAAGATTGGTAATCGGAGCCTGGATCGTTCCTGCTCGGCGATGCATCGCCTCGAAAAAGCGGATCTGCGCGTGGAGATTGCGGAGTGCGCGCGTTCATCTCGCGAGAGCGTGAAAGGTCGAGTTAAAAATAATCGAGCAAACCGGAAAGGAAGAAGGCGAGACCGCCTTCGTCCTGCGATTTTTTTTTTTCCTCTTCTCTTTTTCTTTCTTTTTTCTTTTTTCTTTTTTTTTTTTTTTTTT
>NW_006263390.1:633119-639592 GCF_000469605.1 Apis dorsata
ACCTCGAGAGAGATTCTGTCGAAACTTTAATTACTTCCTGTTGACCCCTTGCCGCGGATATCTCTGCAACACGCCGGGTCCGCCGGCTTGGTTTCGGTCCAGTGATCGTCGGGTCAACAGCACACGGGATTTACTATGGCCGTTCTACACCGGCTCGCATAATATGTAACAAATTATAGAATCAGGGTGTACAGTTAAAGATATCAGGCGCGATATCGTCGCGATACGCATACGTACATTTGGCAACTGTTCGAACACTATTTTATTCTACCTTTAATGAGATGAATTTGTGCAAAGTATATATAAGTATATATATATATATATATATAATGGATTCATATATGAAATAATTTTTTTTTTTTTGAATCGATCCACAAAGTTTTAATTAATTCTCTTTGGATACAACTTTGTTTAACAGAGTGTAAAATAAAGCAAAATTTTGAATTACAAAATGTTCAGCGTTCCATCACCTTGTTGTAAAAACAAGGTTCTGAAATCGTATTAAAAATGTCGACAATTTTGATTTTACTCTATCAGAATTTTCGAATTTGATGAATTTCTTTGTAAAATAATCTTCACGAATGTATTCACGAATCATGATTACTGTACATAATTTAAATGAATCTCGTTCATGTGACTAATCGACAAATCGCAGGTATAAAATTTGCATCTCTAACACGCTTTTCTCTAACACGTACGTTAAACGGGATGCAAAGCAGGTAAGTACGATCTCAAACGATCTGCAACACCGGTACTGTTGGTTCTGGTTGTTACCAACTAGCTAATAATATACATGCTTAATCGATGCAATTCGATAATTTATCTACAGATTTATTTATTGAAGAAAGAATACGAATATTCATTTTATTTTTTGATGTAGAGAGTCTTAAAATAGTAATGTAAAAGAAAAATGAAAAAGTTGGAAGAATTTCATATGGAACGTAAAAATAAATATTATGAACTTTTAATTTCTTTTTTATTTTTTCTAAATAAATTAAAAGGTTAATACACTGTTACTTTTTAAGAGAAATAAATTGTGAAACTGCTAAAATATATGATTGATAGAAAGATTTTATTAATGTATAAGAATAATAAAAGATAATGTTAAATATAATAAAATAATCACAATTAAAACAATTTATTTATAACCGCATGTATAAATTGTGTTCAAAAATATCCAAACTATTTTATTCTGTATAAAATGTAGTTTAAGTTTTAAAAAAAGGATTAATTTCATCATTTTTTAATTATTAATATTATGCATACAAAGGTAGCATAATAAAATTTATTTTTAAAAATTATCTTTCAAATAAATGACAAATACAATAATATAATTAAAGTTTACGAAACTCAATAGATCGATCTCGTTGTTTGATATTTGTGGAAGTTTAATATTTAGAAGAAATTATCACAAGAAACAATAAGAAAACTGGTCATCACGTTCAATGCAATGATATCTAATCAGAATCAACGAAAAACACATTCAATTATTAGCAAGCAAATACCTGATAAATAATTTAAACAAATAATTCTGAAAAAAGTTATTTCGAACATAAAACATCGCTAATAACTTAAAAAACTAATAAAAATTTTAATTACCATATAAATGTTTAAGTAACATTTTATTGATACTACGTATCGTGTATGAACAATAATGTACAATTATTTGTCAAAACCTTTACTTGATGGTTCATTTTTCTATCCTATCTCATATTCATATCTCTCTTAGAGGAAAGAGATAAGTTTTCCCGAAAAAAAAAT
This sequence comes from Apis dorsata, assembly GCF_000469605.1. NCBI lineage: Eukaryota > Metazoa > Arthropoda > Insecta > Hymenoptera > Apidae > Apis > Apis dorsata. The sequence continues at coordinate 634,881 of NW_006263390.1, forward strand.
TTCCACATGCCTAGGACATCTCTGTCCGCGTAACAATCGAGTCAGACTTCTCCGCGGGATACAATTTACTGGAATCACGGCCGATCGAAGCGAACGATTCGATATACCGTTCGGCTGCGACGGTAATTCGCCTGAATCCAAAAAAAATCAAATTTACAAAGTGAACGAGATAGGCCGATACGCATTGTATCATAGAAGAACGGTCTTCCTGGTCAGCCGCAACTCCTCTTTCAAAGACGCCGCGAACATCGCCAATATTATACCCTTTTTCCGTGTAATAAACGAGTTACGCTTCTTCCTGCTTCGTTGGGAGTCAAAGCACGCTAATAACCGAATACAGTCCGAGATAAGAGCGTTTTACGAGCGTAAAATTCTCCGAAATTACGACAATCACCGTTTATCGAACGATATCTGTTAATACTTGGCCACGATGCACGCGCATACGTGTATCTAAATTGAATTTCTGTTTCTAAATAGAACGTGTCTTAGAAGCTTTCAAGATATTTTAAAACGTAATTTTAATTTAATCGCGAGAGAAAAAAGAAAGAAAGAAAGAATTGGATGATAATTTTCACGCGTACGATTACGAGACGAGAGGAGTTGAAAGAAGACTAAAGAAGACGGAACGAAGAAAGAGAGAATCGAATCGTTTCGAATGGACGTGCGAGATTGATAGACGGGAGGCCGAAGGAGGTGTCCGTCACTCCCACGAGCGCGATTAAGTGAATCAATTATGGCAATAACTGGAGTGACCAGTCTGGCCAGGGGGCGATTGGCGAACAATGTAGATCAAATTATATCCCCGTAGAAGTTGTACGGCTCGCGCAGCCAAGCTCGTGCACGCGTGCATGCATGCATGCATGCATGCGGAGGATGGTGCACAATGGATGCGCGCCGCCGCTTCCTCCAACGAGAAGTGAACGAGGTAAGGGAAGGAGCGAGTGTGACAAGAGGTGGGGGAGAGGAGGAGAAGGAGGAGAAATATGCGGGTCGGTGAACCACGGCAAGGATGCACACCGACCACGGGTGGATGCTGGTGCTCCTTGGATTTTTGTCCACGAGAAGCTGAGAAAGAGAGAGATATACACGACCGACTCCAACTCTCTTTGAGATCGATAACAGTGGAATAAGGATCTGTTTAACGAACCGGAACGATTTGATACGAATAAACCATGGCTCATAAATAAAATGAACAATGTACGGGACTGTGGCTTTTGTTCTTGTTTCCTAGCCGCTATTCCTGGAGACACGAGCGGAAAAACGGTAGGTTGGATGAATTGGATGAACGTTGTGGTTACAAGAATATAACCAATAGTCACCTAGTATTTGAAAATATTTAATTCGAGGTAAGATAATTAAGTCGCTTATCGCTAATTTATCGATACCGAAGATAGTTTTTCATCAAATTTCATTTAAGAAAGATCACGTATCACGTAGGATGTACTTTGAAATTTTCACGGTAGTCGATCGACAATTTTATGTTCGACTCGAGTAATCCACGCGAGCATGTCTATGAATAATCGACTGATAATCCAGAACCGGAATTTATATTTTTATACGTGCTCTTTGGTTTATTCATGATTCACGTGCTCATTGGTTATATACAAATGAATCGACGATCTTTCACGTACAAGTGCCTATATACATAAAATAGGATAATTCCCTTTAACCTAATTTGGAATACTGGTAAATGGCGATGATAAAAGTTCGAACGAGTTCGAATATAAATAACCAACTTAAGTACAACGAAGAGAAAAAAGAAATAGAAAAAGTTGAAACGAAAGATAAAGCAACGTAGAGGTTAAATGGTAATCCATTAATTTTGACGATAATCTTGACCACGAAATCTGACTAACGCAAACACTTACGTATGATCGCGTGCGCAGGACACTATCGCGTCAGTACGAAAGAAACGACAACGTAAATCATTCGTAATCGATACCGTGAAAATCACAGTAAGCTTGTTCGTGCACCGTGGTTCCGAGCTCTGTTTCTCGTGCAGTCTCTTCTTCTCCACAATGTAACCACATGGTTGATCTTCTCGTCCTAGCCAATCCCCCTCCTCTTTATCATCGCAAAACGATCTCGTCTTCCTCATAGCATTGTCCAGTAACACGTCCACGCCGCGTTGCATTAACGAGCAACTTTGCTATTTCTAGTATTTCCGTTATAAATCGCCGACATCGTAATTGTTCACCGTGGGATTCGTTATGTTCATCTTCGAAAACTCGATACTCGTAACTATCATAAAAGATAATATTAAATATCGACGAGTCATTATTCCAAGCTGTTTATCTTTGTTTATAACGTGTTTCCGTACCGAAAGAATCTCTACCGACGAGAGACGTTAACGACATATCTATCGTCGTGACTTCCATATCGCTATGAAACGATCCCATTTCCTGCCTAGCAACGCTATTGTTTGATAAAGTTGTAAAGCGCGTTAAAATGCAAATTCAGAAAGAATAAACTCACCATCTAATTACATTCGCACGATCAACTTATTATTAAAAATGACGAGAAAAATTTCACTCGCAAATTTTGTTTCACACCATCCAAGTTACGGGCATGCGCACCAAATATTTCAAACGGTAAAACAGCTAGGTAATTACAAATTAGCTGGCAACTACTAATAGAAACAGGTTCCAAGGTTGTATTCGCTGCCACGATACATCACAGTTGTTTCTGCCAATCTAGCAGTCAGTTAAGAAAGTTACGAATGCTCAGTAAAGCCTGTTGTAATATAAAATTAATTAAATTCTACAATATCTTTAAACAGTAGAAAGTATTATGATTTATACATGTATACTGTTCGTTCATAGGAAAATGACAAGCAGAAAAGCAGTACCTATTGGATACTATTGCCCCACTACTTAATATCCCTACTTCACACGTATTTTCGCAATTGGCCGAAACGGTCACATCTACAATTGAATCGTCTGACAAAGAAAATAAATGAGCATATCAAGTGTGACTGGAACAGAACGATGCCGTGACGATAACTTCAAGGCATTGGCGTAAATTCATTCCATAAATAAAGAGTTAACTATCAAAATATCTTTATCCTCAGTTTATAAGAATCTTATTATTGTGCCAGCATACTAGTGTTAATAATAATATGCTCAGTAAAATAAACGAAATTTCGATTCCATCTTCTCGTGGTCGGACAATATATCATTAATCAATGGCCAATCTAAGAATGGTCCATTTAAGATCGATCACATCAGTGTGTTAAAAAACGACACTGTATCGTTACTGAATCCAAGTTAACATTACTACACATCGTAATGAAGAGAACGTGCGAGATAGGGAGTGCATGGCCTCAGAAGCCGATAAAAAATTGGTATGTGTGTCGCTGTTGGCGAAGGAACAAGACAAACGAGTCGCGTTCCATAAATCGTCGCGTTCGGTTTAAGTGGCGAGTGGTGGTAGTAAGTGGAGTACTGGGGCGAAAAACTACCTCCCAGATCGGCTCGATCTCGCACGTGAACGCGTGTGCACTGTATACCGTGGCGATCCGTTACATCGGAGAAACGTTCGATCGGTTACTCACATACATACGTCGTACACTTTTTTCATCGTCCTATTATCGTAATATCGCCCTTGCACTTTTTTCCACTTCATCATCGCGATAGAAATGTGTGTAATTTCTTTTCGATTCGATCGATACGCGATGAAATGAAATTTCGAATTACGATTTTTCATTCTTTTATTTTCTTCCTATTTAGTTATCATAGCGTTATTCGATTACAATTTTCAAAAATTGCTACTCGATACTCGTTCGTTTTGTTTGATAATTAAAAAGAATCGATAAAGTATAATATTTTCTAAATTTATGCAAACGCGGCTGAATATCAAAAATAGTGGATATTTCGATATATCAACTTGAACTTATTTTATAATTCATAGCATGTACAACGTATCTCGATTAGAATCGTTGCTCGCGGCCATATATCTTTTAAATATTAGGTATTCGACTACAAACCGCTAACGCGAATAAAAAATTTACGTGTATAAGTATACACTATGTATACACATAGCAAGTATGCAGAAACGGTAACGCATAAGATCATTGTCGTTGGTCGTAAGTTAATTTTACATACTCTTTTTTACATATTTTTTGTTTTCTCCGTCTTCTCACGCACAGTTATCCAGACTACGTTTTTCGCGTGGATTTGGATAACGGGAATAGGACTGGTGTGTTTCGCGCATGACATTACCGACTGCTGAATCAAGAATTTTGGCCCAGTTCTTTTTACATTATTCTCTGAATAGTTCAAGAAAGATAATTCCGTGGCGTTCGTGAATGCATTAGGGCGTTCGTAGCTAGAAGAAATGTTGGCGCGTAATTCAAGCTTTTCCTGAGCTCGATCTTTAATAGAATTTTCATTGAATGATATGCGAAGGGGAACCGAGATTGTGTGGGGAACGTTATACATGCGCTTAAGGAAATTGCATATTAAAGGTAATTAGACTAAAACGAGGTAAGAGGGACGGAATATTAAGCGATTAAGAAGAAATGCATCACTGCGTGCCAGAGAAATTATCGACCAAGGTCGATGTTCCTACCGATAAACATGCGCACTCCTCGTTCATTTAATCTTTTTGCTTCGAATTTATCTTTCCAGAAGTTATCTATAAATTAAGTAATTCGATTAAACATATGGTTTTATATGAGAAATTTTACTTTTTGTCAAAAAAAAAAAAAAAAA
>NW_006263390.1:639777-640942 GCF_000469605.1 Apis dorsata
TTCGCCTCGTATTAATGTAACGAGCGTAAATAAGACGAGTAGAATCAATTTACAGGCTACAAGTTTTTTTATCAAGTTATAAATAGTTGATGAGAATTTAATTAATTGTACAACATTAATAAAAGTAATATATTCAAATTTATAGTAGATATATCGAAAGCGACCTTGATTCTACTTACTCTCTCGACTACTTACACACTTGGATATCCATTTTCTCTTTTACCAGAGCGATACAATATTATTTAATGCAACCGGTTTCAAATGAAAAAAAAGTTGCACGATCGTGGAAAATTAATCGACCGATCACGAACGGTTTTCATTGATATGAAAATCGCGATAACCTTTAACCTGTGATAAAGCCATTAAATGTACAATTCACCGAGAGAAGAAAAGAATCATGAAAGTGACCTCGACCTCCATGACCTCCATACCTACTTAAGTCTAGGCCAGGGTTTCACAACCCTCGATCGTGAGGGGAAATGACTACGATCTCGATACTCGCTATTACACGTAAAAGAAGCAAGCGAGCACGATCGAAAATCGTTCGAAATTAGAATCGTTTTCTATTCCTTTCTCGCGCGCGCGCGCGCGCATGTGTAGCTTTCTCATTTACATGATTTCTCGCCGCGCAAATGAGGAAACACAGCCCCTGCTGCTCCTTTTCCTCACAACATATGCATACGTGAAAACCGGAAAAGTGGAACGTGAAACTGATAACTTTGATTTATTGCAATAATGACGAAAATAAATAAACGAGCTCTCTTCTTCCTTTTTCTTCTTTCCTTCTTGTTAATAATTGCCAGAGTACAGATATACGTACATCTGGCAATCGAACAATAATAAAGTTAGCACATTAAATAGCAATAAGTTTATTTAAAATATTCCAATAACATTCGAACGACGTATATAACTTTATTTTTAAAATTTTATCCATCTCTGATAGCAGATAAAACATCGTCGAATACTATTCCAATAATCCTCCAGTTCTAATAAAAATATCGAGAAATTCTGAAAAAACGGAATATCAAATTCTACATTTTATTGTACAATGAAAATATAAGAGATAAATATATACCGAGAATGACCCTTATATTTTATTTATATCCATCTAATCGCACGCGATATGCACGATCCATCCTTCTCCGTACATATATATATATATATA
>NW_006263390.1:641255-645115 GCF_000469605.1 Apis dorsata
GTGAAAAGGCTTCCCTTCCCGTCTCCCCCCTCGATAGCTCGAGGAATCTTCACATTTTAACGATTCGTTCGAGGTCGGGTAACATCGAAAAAACGTGAGGAGCATTTCTTTTACCGCATAGGCGTAAATACCTCGCAAGTATTTTATTTCCCTTTCTCGCGGATACACGAAATCTTTTATATGCGCATCTCGTTACCGCGTATAAAGCGACACATATATTGCTTGCCCGATTGTTGTAAACCTGTTAAACCTGTGATCGTGAAGGAACGCCAACAATGCTAATTCTCAACGCCAACAACCTCTCGATCCTTTTCCATCCTTCCCTCGAAATAGCACCGAATCGATCGTACCGAAAATTCATTTCCTTCGAGAGAAAGAGAGAGAGGAAGAAGAGGAAGAAGAAAAAGAAGAAATCGAAGCTCACGAGCGATCGTTCGTTCTCGATCGAGGATAGAGAATTAGAAATGGATGATGCAAGTTTGAAATTCATCAGAGTGCACGTTCACTGGGTCTCGAGGTCATGGAAGTAAGTCAAGTACCTTCTATCGACGGATGAATCGAGCCACGGTAACGGTTCCGTTCCCGAAAGGACAACCGCGACTGGTTTATCGATCGAAGATGCCAGGGGAGTACAATTCCGCTAAGGAACTAAGGTTCATCGCTTGCGGTCCACGTTGCTTTATTTCAACTCTCTGCTCGACTTTGATCGATGGAGCGCTCGATTCTGCCGACCTTGCTGCCGCGCCAGAAGAGCAACGCGAGGGAGGGGGAGGGGGGAGAGGAATCGATCCGCCCGGATTGATTAAAACGGTGACTTTTCATTTTTCGCGGCTCAACGAAATATCGGGTTGAGAGTCGATTCTCGAATTAACCTCCTTCTTCTCGTGTGGGTGATGCATGGTTGTTCGATCGAGTACGCGATAATTATATTATATTCTTAAATTTTTATCGATCGAGCGAATTAGAGTTCCCCCTTCCTCCCTGTTCAAATGTAACGTAATAACGATACAATTGTGCCGAAAATAATATAAATAAATAATTGATATTTGTCATCGATCGTTTTATTTCTTTTTTTTATCGAAATCAATAATCTCATATAACAAAACTCGTGTGTAAATCGAGTTTAACCTAAGCCTCGGCTCCCTGCATCCGTTTATCGAAGTGTTAATTCGCGTACACCCTGATACCTTGTTGTATTCGATCTTATCCTCTCGAAAAATCAAAAATTCGTCGAAAAATTAAAAAAAAAAAAATAAGAAGAAAAACGAGAAGAAACGTTGCCTTAGGAGAAAAGGACGATTACGATTACTTTTCCTCGCGCATAAGTAGTGAAAAAATAGGAAAGAACAGCGATCGAAGATGGGCAAGATGTACCAGATTCCCCGATACGTTCCATTAAACCCGACACGGGGCCTCGATCGCGGGAATGAAACAGCGCGTATTACGCGCTCTCTACGGAAAGAAAGGAAAAAAAAAATAAATAAATAAATAAAAGCATCGCCGTGTCGATATCGCGTATTCAAGATATACGATATTTATATACTTGTGCGCTTCGTGATCATGCACTTGTGTGATCATTTAATCTAATTTCTGTTGAAGTGAAAGGCCCCGCGATCCATCGCCGCGAAAGTGTTTTAATCCGGACATGTTTCTCCCCGAGCAAGCGTGCTTGCGGGNGGAGAAAGATTAAGGATTAACTGTTTTGACTTGATTCGCGTTTCTTTTCGTTTTTCGACGAATAATTCGTTTGAGAGGAAGAGGAGGGGGGGGGAGAAAAAAATGCATTGGATCGAGGATCGTCCAAAGGAAGAAGAGGTGATCCGTTGGCTGGCTGGTACACGGGACACCTTTCCACTTGCCATAAAATCGTGCTTATTCCCTCCATCGAGATGTTTATTTAACAGTCTGTTCGACTTTTGCAGGCAGAGTTTACAACTATACGCTATTACGCGGCCAGAATCAGTCGTATCATCAACATTATTTCGCGTTTTATAGCTTTTGCATTCGCGCGATGCGAATGTAATTTGTCCGTGATTATTTATATAAGTAAGCTTTCTTTTTTTTTTTTTTTTTTTTTTTTTTTACGATACGACTTTACAAAACTCGACTCGAGAGAAGAGGCTCGAATGAAAATCGATCGAAAGACGAAAAAAAAAGAAAGAAAGAAAAAGGATTGCACGGTTTCGGTGTCACAAAACCAGGCCGTACAAATATTTTCTAAGCATTTTCGAATAACGGTAACGAGCTGTTCGATCTCGAAAGAAAGAAAGAAATAAAGAAAGGAAGAAAAAAAAAGAGAGAAAGGAATATGACTGATTCGAGTCGAAGGACTCGTGCGGCGCAAAAATTTTTCACTCCTCTTTCTTTCCGCGAAAAAATAAATTTTATTATTCCCCTCGAATATCCAACGAACGAGATTTGAATCGAATTTAAATCGAGATCGTGAGAAAAAAAAAAAAAAAAGAAAATTAATACTCGATATTTTCCAAATATCTTTTTGTCAGAAATCAAAACGACAAGGACAAACACATGTAATCACGTAATTGTAAACGATTATCCAATTATCGATGAATAATAATAATAATAATAATAATAATCATCGATGAGAAACGAATGGAACTAGAATCGAAGAAAGTTTGTCTTTCCACTTTGCGCGTTCACGATCATCAGGTGGTCGGTGTGTAATCCGCGTATTAATAAATTCGAAATCGACTCGAGAAGCGTCGTGCCCTTTTTCCACTCGGCTAAACTCTAAGTCTTTTCAAGCGTGAAAACACGCTTCATAGTCGATGGAACTAGGCAGAGTTGTGGAATACAACTCAGTGAACATCACTATGCATATATAATATGTGTATATATATATATATATATATTTTCTTTCCAACTCTGTTGAATAACTTCATTAACGCCGATAACTGTGCGGGAATGTCAATTTAATTCGTAATACTCTCCTTACGAGAGACGTACAATGAAAGAATCGGGTCACGATGATTCGAGAGCGATTGGAAAGTCAATGAAGCGAAACTATAATGTTTTTTTTTTTAATTGATGATATTATATTTTACTTGGTTAAATACACGAGTTTCGATAAAAGAAAAAAGAAGTATCAACAGAGAAAGGCGAGATTACTCTCGATGTCAGAGTGGAAAAAAAAAAGGAAAAAAAAAAGAGATTGTTATTCGTCCTATTTTAAAGTTAATTTTAAAAAATTATTCGTATCTGTCGAGAAAAGAAAAAGAAAAAAAAAAAAAAAAGAAAGAAAATAATGATAAATTGACTCGATCTTTCCACAGAATGCAATTTTGTTAAAAAAAAAACAAAAACCGTGTTATTAAAAGTTCTTTAAAGGCATAGTTCCTTAAACGTAATTATAGCTGTATCGCGCTATAATTAATTAACACGTTGCCGTCTCGTATGCGATAAAATCAGGAGAAAAGCTCGTCTCGTGAACTTTTCTCTATTATTATTACCCAACTTTTCGAAAGCTTGACTCTAGATAGAATTTCACGATGTTCGAACAATTCGATCATCTTCTCATAACGTATAATAGCTCGATCGCGTAATACGATATCAATCGAATTAATCCACGCACTCAAGAATATATTGAACCGAAATCTCGAAGAAATCGACCGATCCTTTTCTCTTCTCTTCTCTTCTGTTTTCTTTTCTTTTCTTTTCTTCGCGTTTCTCTCGATAAATGAGGTTAAATTAATTAAAAACCACTCGTTTTTGTTACTCGGTTGTCTATGAAGGAAAGCGTAAAATGGCAAATGTATCTACTTATCGCCAGGAGAGTGTAATAGTAAAGCCAAAAAGGAAAAGGAAGAATGCCCCCTTCTCTCTCTCTCTCTCTCTCTCTC
>NW_006263390.1:645594-653726 GCF_000469605.1 Apis dorsata
ACCGGCTCCCTGTCGGGAATTCAATGGGCGCTCCAGCCAAAGCCATTTGCCGAGAAAAAGAGAAAAAGAAATGTCCGTTACGGAACATCGGTATCGTCCCGGAAGGATTTCCTTTTTTGTTAAAAACAAAACAAAACGGAAAAGAGGAAAGAAAAAAAAAAAAAAAAAAAGAAGAGGAGAAAAGGAAGGGAGAAGGGGAAGAGACATTTTGTGCACGCGTTTATTCATATATGTGTGTGCGTATGTGTGTGTATGTGTGTTTTTTTTTGGAAATTGCTACACCGTTACGGACTTACGTCGTTCGGATCCAGAATTTTTGCGATTCTGGTCGACCGACCCACTTCAGGACAGGATCGATTCGCCGTCCTCTCGAACACTCGATGCGCTCGACCAATTGCGATTCGACTCGATGCACACATGTGCGCATCGTGCGAGACTCTCGTTAAAAAAAAAAAAAAAAAAATTGGAAGATTTGATAACGAGTTAAAAATCGTTGGAGTGGTGTGGTGAAAAAGTTTTCCGATCGATGGGGAAAGAATCACGAAGAATTTACGATAACCCAACGATAATATCGATTACCATTATCATTACCCGAACGAAGAATCGGTGAGAGCGTGCTTTTACTCTCCATCGGGCGGCGACTGACGACTGGTTTACGCGAGGAGTAATGAATGGACGGACCCGTCTGTTCGTGCATCGCGCCGAGTTCATTTATTTATTTCTCAATTAGCCGACCGTGAAAATTATTGGGAACAGTTTGCGTTGCACAGACGAATCGTATCGATTAATTCCTCGATCCGAATACCGATAATAAAACAACTTTACGTTTAAAAGAAGAAGAAGAAGAAGAAGAAGAAAAAGTGAAAGATGACGTGGAAAGAAGAAAGAGAGAGAGAGGGAAAAAAAGAACGACGAGCAAAAAGAGAAAGGAAGACAAAGTTGAAGGCGAGAGAAAAAAAAAGAAGAAGAAGAAGAAGAAAAAACGGATCGTAGACCTGTTGCAACTTTCACCAGAGTGGAACACGATCGATCGATCGACTCTGGTTCAAATGGTTAAAAGCGATACCGACCTTGAAGGCAACACAGCAAGATGATCCCAACGAGGAATGAGATGTGACGTTGCATCCTTCGTGGTGTGGACGATCCTTGTTCGGACCTTTTACCACGATCGTGTATCAACGGAGTCGTTATAAGTCAATTTTCTCGAAGCGTAGCGGGCGGATGGCTGCGGACGATTATCTTATTGCGGGCAGACGACGTTGCAGTGCTCTTGCCACCGTGGTTAAGAGGAAGGATTAATGCCGAAGGCGCGGAAAGATGGGAGAGAAGACGAGGTGGTGGCGCCGTGAGGAAGGAGAGGAGGAAGTGCCCTCTTCGACCTCTATCGTCCTTCGAGGTCTACGAACGACTGAGCCGCACGAAGCAACGACGGTCCGGCTATAGCCTCCCCTTCCTACTTTCACGTGGCGTGCTCCCGTTTCCAGTGGAGGCGCGGACCGGAGAGCCTCTCCATGGGCCATTTGCCATTACCATCATCGTCGGTGACGACTAGCCAAACGGTAGAGAGCACAGCGACGAACCACTGTTTCTAGGCCAACTCTTCCTCCTCCGCATCATTCTCCTCTTTCTCTCCTCCTCCTCCTCCTCCTCCTTCTTCTTCTTCTTCTTCTTCTTCTTCTTCTTCTTCTTCTTNTTCTTCTTCTTCTTCTTCTTCTTCTTCTTCTTCTTCTTCTTCGTCATCATCTCGAGGAAACGGTCTTTTACTTTTCCAATTCCATCGGTATCGAGTACAAGTCATCTCGACAAACCTTTTAGCAATCGAGTGCAATATACGTAAAATAACGAGAATCCTCATAAAAACTTGATTGTTTGATACTCGAATGATAGAAGAAATATTCTTGGTTTCCCCGATCAAGATGTCATTCTCATCGAGTTACCTTAAATTAAATATGCGCAAAGTATATAGAAATATTTTAAATTTCGTTTCGCAATTTAATTAAGCCTTGTATTTAATTAACTTTGTGGTATACGTTACATAAAGTAGATATTATTATCATGTGTCAGTTAATTAAGCCCGATAATTGTAAACTAATATTATCCGCGTCTCTACGCTTTCCTAGATTCCTAGATTCGACGAAATCCCTCTCGATGTTCCAGTTTCGTACATCTAATGTTCGAACGAGAACTAAAAAGCGTAGATATACACTGGTTGTTCTATACGTATGTATAGAGAGGAAAGTGTGGCAGTGGTCCAAGGGAAGAGAGGCCAAATGTATACCGGAGGCACCGCTCTCCAATGGTGTACAGGTGCAGCTGCAGCCAAACCTATCCATTCGATGTTGTTTGTCCGAAGATTGGGAGGGGACATTCGTCAACATCAACTGTCATAGTATCTGTCCGTACTGTAAAGTGTACGCACGTACGTACATCCACGTATCGGTCACTTTCGTACTTTTTTCTTTCTCACCTGGACTTCACCATTAACCCACTTGCACTTGCGTTTAACACGGCAGCCTCGCCTAACATAGCTTGTAACTGTACTCGAATTTCCAGATGGAGTAAATGCAAGCAATTGATTCAAGGCATTAGAAGAAAATAAAAAAAAAAAAATTCATTTCCAAATTGTTCATTTTTTTTCACAATCGAACATTTTCTACATTTTTTAACGATTCTTTTGGTTTCAATCACGGAAATCGTGTACTCTGATCCTCCTCGATCAATCGGGCCAGGTAACCGTCTACGTGTTACAATTCGCATGTTTTTGCATGTGTTTCACGACGGCCTTAAAACGACTAAACGATCGAGCAACGACCTCCTTACCGTATCGCTATGAAATTCTGTCTTTACTTCGTTCATTCGCTCGAGAATAATGCCATTTCTAACGTTCTTAGATCTCATCCTCCGAGGAATATTCAAAAATCGCGAAAAAAAGATAGATTAACGTTATGAATAATATTTGTAATATTATAAGTACAATTTTGTACACATATATCATAATATACGTATAATATATCATCATAATATGTAAACGTAATGATGATCAAACAGAAACGTTCTTTAAGCGAATTGACTTTGAATGGATTCATTCATTCATTGTGAATCTATATATATATATATTTTCTTACGTACTTTTATAACCGATATTCAATAAAAATAATGAATTTTCTTATATAATGTGTTTTTTATACGCACATATATATACATATATATACATACGTACATACCGCTAATATATATTTTTATTCTCAATCCAATTTTTCAATTAAATCTGATCGGCTTTCTTTTGCAAAATTTTTCTATTTCACTTGAAGTCAGTATAATATTGGCAGATTGCTTGCATCATTTTCGTAGTTTCATAAATGATTCGTGTTTCGATTTTATGTCATTTCCCGCACATTTCCTTTCCACGTGATTCAATAATACTCTGTAACAGAATCTTAACACATCGATTCAACAAGATAATTTGACCACAAATTAGGCCAATTACACGAATGAAATCAATTTTATTTTTATATTCTAATTGAACATATGTGATATGCTCACAGATAATCTTATTTGCAAATTTTCTATTAATATGTACGTTTAATTTCTTAATACTATATTAATTTTATTTTTTAATACTATACAGAATATTTATTTAAAATAAGATATCTTTGGAAACATTAAAACAATGAACAACAATGAAAACAAACTGATAGGTATATTGTGATATTTAAAAAATCTGACGCATATATACATAATCTTTGCAACATATAATACAACATATAAAGTTTATATATGCATACATATAAAATATATGTATTCCAATGTAAGAATTTAAATATATAAAAATAGATATATGCATATATTTACGATATATAAAAATTGAATTGAATTAAATAAATAAAATCAATATTAATTTCATCTATTAAGATTTTTAATCAACAGATTAGGTAAAAAAAAAATAATAAAATAAATCAGATATCAAAACCGTTTCTCAAGTCTATAAAGTTTGCAGAACAAATATAGACAAGGAAAGCATATAATGACAAAGGATAGAGATAAGTTAAAAATTGTGGAATCAGCGCCATCTCTAAAGTACCTAAATGAAACTAATATAGATAAGGACAGCAAAAACTAAAAAAAAAGATAAGAATTGATTTTCAACGTCATCTCTCGAATGCTCAAGATATCTCTTCGAAAATAGTATAAAAGAGTGTAAAGTGTAAAGTGTAATAGATTAGGGCTCAGCATCATCTTTTGAGTATCAAAACAATTTTCCAAGAGTACTCGAGAGATGGCGTTGAAAGCCAATTTTTATCTTAAAAACTCTCCTTATCTATACCTTTACTCCTTTATTTACAATTTTCGATTTTTCTATTTATTGTAATGTTTTACAATACATTTTTTTCTATTCTAAAGCAAATCTTATTTTGTATTATTTTGTATTATTATAAAATAAACTTAAAATTTCTATTTCTGTAACATTTTTTACTTTACTTGTAATTAATATTTTATTTTATAATATATTTATAATTTTTCTATAAAGATTAAATTTCACAAGAATATAAATTAGAATATTATATTATCAAGAATATTACATTATAAAAAATTAAATTATTATTATTAAAAATTAAATTATTAAATTAAAAAAAATTAATTATATATGAAAATAAATTTTTCACTAATTTTTGAAATCAAATAAAGCGCGATTTTATTTTTTCCCTATATATACTTACATTGAATACTTTCATTGAATAAGAAACTTGTTAGAATGCACTCTTATGTGAAACAGTGCCGTCTAGCGGAAATTGCTATTTTAACTGAATCACCATATACAATGTTAATATAGTTAACGATTCTAGCGCGGAGAATTTTAATTATAATTTTTTGTGATTTGAAAGCATAGAATAACATGGCATCATCCGGTAAAAGTACAAGAGAAGTTTTATTATCTATCGTCGATGACATTGAATTGATAGCAAAGTATGGTTCGAATAAATTATTATTATTAAGATTGACATGCTTAAATTATTATTTTTAATTTTGTTATTTCTGTTAATCTTATTATCTTAGAGAAATGATAGAAAATACGATAGCTCAAAAACCATTGAAACTGTCGAATGAAGAATATGCTCAATTAACAGAATTGTTAATTGCCAAAGACAATGAATTGAAAACAATTTTAAAACGAGCAGCTGAACAAGCAAAAATTAACCTGAAAATGGAAGCTTTAAAAGCTGAAGTTGAAAGACAAGATCAAGATATTCAACAATTACAGCGACAATTGAAGGAAGCAGAGCAAATTTTAGCAACTGCAATTTATCAAGCTAAACAAAAGTTACAATCTATTGCTCGTGCTAATCAGAGACCTGTACCATCTGAAGAATTAATTAAATATGCACATAGAATAAGCGCATCGAATGCCATATGTGCTCCCCTTACCTGGCAACAAGGAGATCCTAGGAGACCTTATCCCACTGGTAATCTTTTTATGTTTTTGTTTTTTTACAAACTATGATGATTATCGTTATTATCACAGATATTGAAATGAGATTGGGATATCTTGGACGATTAAGTGATCTTCCTTTAAATGGTCAGATGCCAGGTACTCATCCTGGATTATCCTCAGATTTACACAGAGCTGGACATCCAGTAGGTGGTACGTTTGTAAAAATCTATTATATACATTTATCTCTATACTTAAATTTTATATTTCATATAATAAAATAATTGTTTTAGAACCACCTGCATCACAAGCAAATCAATTTGCATGGCATTCATCAGGTGAAATTCATATGTCTATGAGTGGACAAGGGAGTGGTGTTATGAATACCCATAAACAAGAAACAGAAGATGTTGAAGTTATGTCAACAGATTCTTCGAGTAGTTCATCTAGTGATTCACAATAAACATTCTTTTTTTAAGAAATTCAAGTAAATTTTATAATTCAAAATTTTTCACAACAAAACCAGCCATTTCTAAGAATTCGATACAATGACATGTATAATATAATTTTCATCAAATAATTTTATAACAAGATACTAAATAATATAAACTATATCTTTTATTATCTATTATTGGACATTTCATTATTTATTATATCTATTAATACATAAAAAAAAATCACAAAGATGTAAGAATCTAAATGCATTGTATTTTTTATATGCTCAATACATAGATTCAAGTAAAATTTGTGGTAAAAGACTGTGTAAACAATGATGCGTGTAATACATTTCTGGATGTGCCTGAAATGATATACAGAATAACATAGAAGTTTTTTCTTTTTCATATCATTGAAAATTATGTATTGGATAACATTTTGAAATTTAATTCTTGATAAAGTTCTGTTACTTACCAATTTAATTTCATCTTTGAAATTCGCTTTTTGAAATAAAACATTCTGATTGGTAAATACAAGTCCAAATAACTCACAATCTATTCGTATTTTGTCTATCTCTTTATACAATAAAATTTGTTGCAATTTAAGTCCTGGAAAAGTGAAAATTTTACTATTGTATCCTGAACTCATGATTTTCAATGCCATTCTGAAAATTTTTTAGTTATATATTAAAATTAAACATATTATATCATACATAATTCATTTCATTAATTAAAATTCAAACATATATGCATACCTTCTTAATTTTTGTATACTAGTCATGGCTGCGCAAATAAGTAATGGAGACAATTGTTGAATTAAATGACAAACACGTACATAATTTTTTAAATACCAAGCAAATGATATTTTTATTGATAGTTGCACATCTGGAGATTTCCTACAAAAAATGACGACGAAAATCATTGATATATAAATATATATATAGGATATTTAAGGAGTGGTATAGTGTGGACAAAAAATAATTTTACATTTAAAAATGAAAAAAAAAATTAATATTTAAGATCTCGTTTTTAATTAAATCAAATTAACTGAAAAAAAAATTTTCAGATACAAATAAAATTATTTAATTCTTAATTAAAGACGACTAAAACTTATGTCCAATTGAAAATTAGTCAATTTCTTCAATATTTGAAAAGATTTCAAAATTCATTTTTTGAAAAAATGAAAAAATTTTTATTTTTTTTTTTAATTATATTTTTGCATCTTTATATCATTCTTTGCTTGTTAGTACCACCTATCCTGAAACATTCTATATTTATATTCTTATATTTCATATATTTATTACTAAATATATGAATGATTGATTTTGTGTGCATACCGTAAATAAAGAGGAAGTTGTAATGCTCTCATTAAGGATTCTGTATTACCCATGTGCAAAAGAATGTATAATGCTTCCATTTGTTGACGATCATTGTTCAATGTTAATTTTTTTATGTTTTTTTCAATAACTGAAGAATCTTCGGATTCATCATATAAAATTAATAAACGCGTTATGCATTCAATGAGGTGTTGATCATTGATTTTTGCATTAAATTCAGAAATACTTCGTTCGCATAATCTGTAATTATTTTTCTACATTTATTATGTTAACACTGCGATTTTACATAATTTTATACCTTTGCGCGGAATAAACCAAAAATCGAACTATAGGTTCCAGTAATTGAATGTTCATAGAAACATCAATCCTTTGAATCGCAGCATCTTGTCTAATGGATCTCAAACGATCAAAGATAAAATCGTATATTATTATCCAATCTACATCTGTTCGCGTAGCTATCCTGAAATGAGCATGTATATATTCATAATATTATATTCATAAAATTTATAATATATATTTTGTACAATTTCAATCGTATGCGTACTTAGTAAATAAATATTTAATTGTCGACAATAACACTGGTGCCGGACGTAATTGTTTCATATCAGTCATTATTAATCCTGCTGCTGGACGACTAAAACATTTTATAGTTTTTTTTGGATCCGCTTTCGGTAATTTTGTTCCTTTTGCAGTTTCATCGATCTCAAATTTATGTAATAAACCTTCTTTCTCTCTGCTACACATTGTTATAAATTTTTGAAATATTTTTATCATAATGTAATATATACAGCAAAAATAAAATAATTGTTTATAGATCTGATATATGAATATTATGTGTTTCAAAATATTTCATTCAAATATTATTTATTTATATTTATTTATATAAATAATATTATTATATAAATAATATTATTTATATAAATATATAAATTC
>NW_006263390.1:653900-671536 GCF_000469605.1 Apis dorsata
TATTCAAATACAAAAATATTAAAGAAAGAAAAGAAAATATAAAAAAAAATTTATTATAAAAATATATAAATTATTATAAAATTTGATTTTCATATAATTATAAATAATTATAAAAATTCTCATTAAATTTGTTTTAATTTCAATTATGACTGTATGATTATGACTGTAACATCATTCGAAAAACATAATAAAAAGAAATTATCTTTCATATCGGTATATATATGCAATTATGTACTTACATAAAACGTTCTTTGTCTGGACACATTAATAAACATGTTCCTTGTATAAAATCGGTCATATCGAAGAAAATCACTTTAGTCAATGCTAATTGCAATTATCGGATTTAAATTTCGTATTAACGTATTATAAAAAAGGTTATGTTGATTGTCGTTTGATATATATATATATATACACACACACATCATATAAACACATATAAATATATATATATATATATATTTTCCTATACACATTCACATAAATGACAATTCGAAAATGCTTTTTATAAATAAGCAATAAAAACGAATTCTATTTTTATAGATATTTATGTTCTCTAAGAAAGTGAAATATATACATATATATATATATATATATAATACATACATTATCAGATATATATCATAACATACACTTTTTAGCACATACGTCATTGAGCATATATATATTTATATATCACGTTCCGAATTAAATTAATGTGTAAATTAAAATATTATTTATGATTTAATTTACTTAAGATATTTTTAATTACAAACATAATTGAAATAGTTCTTTTAGTTGAATAGTTCTTTTAAAGATAATAGATTTTTTTTATTTCGAAATAAGAAAGTCACTTATTTGCATTCTTAATGATAAAATTAAAATAAATTGATAAAGATCGAAAGAAACATTCATATATGTCCTTGCTTGGATTGCACACTATACACCTGCTACATTGCGTAGTCATTTCGTCAACATCACCGTTATTACACGAAGGTTAACGTTCTTGCGTAAACTTTCTCTTCTCTTTCTTCATCTTCTATATATTATTTTTCGACCTTTTTTTCATTTTTTACTTAATCTTTGAATTTCGCAATTTCGATTAATAAATAACTTTCTAACGCACAGCAGAAATCAATATATAACATTAAATTTTTTAATTAACAACAATATTATTTATATTTGGTATATTAATATTCGATGATGTTGAATCTATTTAAAATTTATGTCAGGCGAGAAAAATTGTTATAAAATAATATTGAAATATTACATATTTATATATTCGGAATTATGATAAATGATCTTTATTGAGGACTTTTTTCTGTAATTTGCTTCCAATGAAACAATTTATTTTCTGTTTTTAATGCGACTTTCTTTTAAATTCGTTCCATATAGTATAATTGCGCAAGATATATATATATATATCGAAAAATTTCACATTATTCAATCACGATCTTTGGATATATTATTCTGTAATTCTTGCTTTTTAATTTAATTTAAAATGTATAGAAAAGAATCATTCTTTTCGATTCAAAATATGAAAATAAATAATGATACACAATATCATTAATATTCATATGTATATTATTATTGATCGTATTTTCATATAAAGTTACTAATTTTAAATTTCTCAAGAATAATAAAAAATTTTAAATATGTATTATTATAATAATTATTATAATTATCATATAATCATTGTTATCATTATTATTATTATTAGATCATTATTGTTATTATTTTTATATATGCGAGAAGGAGATTGAGAAGGATTATACGTCATACGTATGATTATACACGATTATACGTGTGATTTTTATAGGAAAACCGTGACGCTTATTTAATCATAAAATTCTTCGAAAAAAATGTTAAAATCTAAATTTAAAACCAGATTCTAAGATTATATTTACGTATATAGTACGTAAGAAAGTCATTACCTCAAATTGTTATAACGAAATAATGATATGGACAATTATACGAACGAACAATTATATTCTAGCGATAGAGTCATTCCATCGAACATTTACAGAACAGATTTTGCTATAAAATATACGTATAACGAATTAGATATATATTTAATGTATTTTAAAATTAAAATTATAATTCCAAACTGTAACATTCAAGTTTCATTGGTTGAACTGATTTTGTCGAAATATTTAAGTAAAATGAAATGGACACGTTTCTCGAACATTTATTTATATTTTATTCTCATATCATACGTATTACGTAAAAAACAATTGCAACGAAAAATGTAAAGTATGCTTTTCGTTTTATACATTCATTCCAATGAATCCAAGAGACAAATTTTCTTCGTCTGACGAGAACGAGATAATTTTTGAAATGTCAAAATATTTCATGTTATTAATTTAATAAGATAAACAGATAGACAGATTTACGTAATTCAATTGTTTCATATTAGGATAAAGATTAAAAATATCATCCATCCGTTATTTCAATACGTATCGATGCCCACTATTTCGTATTTAAAATTCATAGATACGTCATATAATAAGAGGAAATTTGTTCCATTATTTATCATTATATATATATATATTTCTTTGACATGTATCAATGGAATTTCCCGCGACACTTGCTCACAGGGGAAGAACGATTATAAGAGGAAATAGTACGAAACCGTTGACGTTATTTGCATCGCGCTATAGGCAAGTTAAGCGGGTAAAGTAAGAGGACCGACGGCAATTTGTGGGGTACACATGACCTCCAGGAAATCCTTGTATAGAGAAACGAACATCGTTGCATTGATCCAGTCTTTCTTAAAACATCGTCGATTTTACACACACCGCACACACGGTTGTCGTGAATACGAGAATACGATATCACCGTATCGAAAGTAATAGTAAATCATCGAAATCCATTTATTTATTCTATAATCAATCTCACTTTTCTTTCCCACTTTAAATACGATAACAACGATAAACGTAATGTCGATTTGTGTAAATCTTTGCGACAAGAGAATGAAAAAAAAGGAAGATTCGTAAAGTTCGTAAAATTTTTCGACAGACAAATTTGGTCAACATTTTTCAAGGAATTGCCATTTTAGTGTAAGTTTGTGAAATAATAATAAAAAAAATAATCGATCGATAACGATATTGTTATTACATAAGCAAATTATTATATTATATATTGTCAAAAAAAGATTAACAATAAATTATTAATACACAGCCTACTCATTTAAGTTATTGCTTTTAATGTATGTGTCATTATTTATATTATCAATGATTTATATTTATTATTTATTATTTATTGTTTTCGTATTTATTTCTCGTAAAATGTGAAACATAATTCATTCCATGTTATATCGTTCGGTCAAATTTTACGTTACCATGCATCAAATTCATATGATATCTAGATTAGATAAAGTAAAATAAAAGTCACATCTTTTCTTTCCCTCCCTCCCCTCCCCTCCCCCTCTATTTTCGTCGTCAATTTCACTGCTCGATGCAATTTCTCTCCTTCTCTCTCATGATGTTTGTACATATAATTTTCTTTGCCTATAAAGTGCATCAATAGTGATTAACCGTGAATTACGCAGCCTTTTATCATTTTATGTTACTCGTAATATTTCACAGCTTTATACATTTACAGATTGAAAATGACGGGTCGGAAGATCAATTTGTATTTGTTAGAATTCTTTTTGCTGCTTCACAATTGTCTGTCAGGTGAGTGTGAAAATGAAAATGAAAAGAGAAAGAACAAACATACATGCATATCAATTATTCGCATCGATGCATATATATATGTATATAAAATGGAAAGGAATTTATCTAAATTTTGCACTTTATAGTCAAAAATTTTGAACTTTTGCATATTTTGTATATAATAGTTACGCGTGATGAGTAGTTTTAATATACGTACTTTTTAATATTATTTGGATAATTCTTTATCTCTTTAGAAACCGTTATAACTGTGCACAATGACTTTGAAATTGGAAGTATCGATCCAGAGACAGCTGATGAATTGGACTGGACGAAACATCCTTGTAGACGTAATTGCATAGACGAAGCACCGCCTATGCAATGTCATTATATCTTTAGGTTAGAGGCTTATCACACAATGAGCAAAGCGTGTTACGATTGTCCATTCAACATTACGGATTGTTTTCGTAAACATTGTATTCCAGCAGATGGTATCGAACGATCGATTTTAGTTGTTAATCGTCAAATGCCTGGACCAGCTATCGAGGTATATATTTAATATATATATATATATATGTATATGTATATATATGTATATGTATATATATGTATAACGGGAAAAATGTATCGATCGAAAATAATATTGTCTATATCGCGATAAAAATTTATCCACATGTTGAAAATTAGAAATTGAAGCTAATTTAAGAAGTAAATATAGACAATTTTGTATCTTCGAATTTTTGCATATGAAAAAATTATTTCACGTGTTATTTATTTATTTATTCTTTCTATTTTATACATAAAATTTAATATTATTAAAAATTGATAAGTAAATTTGAATATTCGTAATGATATATATAATTAAAAATATGCTATTTCATTATTAGGTCGTTTTATCTAAAATGTATAAATACATTTTTTTTTCTTTCTTTTTTCTCTTCTTTTTTTTTCGAATTTTGCATAATTATTGAATATAATAATATAAAAAAAACTGCAATTATATTAAAAATTATATTAAAAATATTTATGTATACGGTTGTACTCAATTGATCATAATTACATATCAATATTTTGCAACCGTTTAAAAATATTATTTGTATATTAATTTATTATTTTTTTTCGTACTTTTTAAGCATCATCATTTGTAATGACGCGTTACATAAAATTCCGATTTCCGCGATATTTCACGATTATTCATAACTAAACTGGAATCTATCCTGAAATCTATTTGTCGACGAATAAATTATACTCGATTATAGGTGTGTCAAGGTGACAGGATAACGGTTGATGTAATAAATTTATTGCACTCTGAGAGCACGACGATGCATTGGCATGGCCAACATCATGTTAAAACTCCGTACATGGACGGTGTACCTTACGTATCTCAATGCCCAATTTTGCCGGGTTCAACTTTCCGTTATGATTTCATTGCCACGGAGGCGGGCACACATTTTTGGCATTCTCATTCAGGTAGAAAAGAAGGAAATTTCTCTATAATTATTCAACAATCTAATGATGCGACACGTATGATCTTCAATCGAGTCCGTAATCCATTCTTAGGCTTTCAACGGGGTGATGGAGTGTTCGGTCCGTTAATTGTACGCACACCTCCAAAAGTGAATTGGCATAATGATTTGTACGATATCGATAAATATATTATCCAGATCTCGGATTGGACTCATGAATTAGGAATCGATAAATTCTTAAATCATCATCACGCAGGCGGAGATAATAAACCGCCTAATATATTGATTAATGGTTTAGGTCGTTTTACAGTTAATCGAATCGAAAACAATATATCCGCTATAATGCCGACCGCGATCTTTACGGTTAAACAGGTAATATTAAACAAACAGATGAAAAATATATATATATATAAAATAAAAATTTTTATTTAGAAAATGATATTATATCATTCCTTTTTTTATATTTTTACAGAATGTCAGATATAGATTTAGACTCATTAACGCCGAATTTCTCAATTGCCCAATAGAATTATCGATCGATAATCATACTATGCGTGTAATTAGCTCGGACGGACGTGATATCGAAGCTATCGAGGGTAAGTATCGCTAGATAAAGACGAGGAAAAATTATTAGGAAGGAGTAAAAATTTTGTTTATAATTATAGCGGAATCATTGGTAAGTTACGCTGGCGAAAGATTCGATTTCGTTGTTGAGGCGAATCAAAATGTAGATAACTTTTGGATACGATTCCGCGGATTAATGGATTGTGACGAAAGATTTACTAAAGCATATCAAGTTGCTATACTACGATATGAAGGTGCGACCAACAAAGATCCGAATGAATTAGTCGGATACAAATATAAATCGAATTATTCGATAGATGGTCAGGTATTATAATCTCAAATTTTGTTGATTCGTTAGATTATAGAGTATAATAGAAGTACATCATATATATTATATATTTTCCATTTCAGCGTATAAACGCTTTAAACGAAGGTACAGAAACCAATAATAGTATCAGCATACCTTTATTAAAAGCCATGGATAAAAATGATAAATCAAATATCGCGCATCCTGATTACCAATTTTATGTATCCTATGATTTTTACAAGAAAGATAATCCACATTTCCATCGCGGAAAACTTTATGGATTTAATCAAGGTAATGGATACTGTCTACATTATATATACATATGTATTATATATACATATTATTATTTCTTTTATGCTATTCGATGTATATATCTAATCATTTTCAGTAAAGAATACAAAACGAGTACTTACTCCCCAGTTAAATCATATTTCGATGAAATTGCCACCGATGCCTTTGTTATCTCAAAGGGATTTCATCGATTCGGATCAATTTTGTAATTCAAGTACTGTACAAGGTTGTATCCAAGATTATTGTGCTTGCACTCATGTGCTTCAAGTAAATCTTGATAGCGTAGTAGAAATAATTTTGGTGGATGAAGGTTTGTCGATTATTTTATATTTTTATATTATATGCGCATGTAACGTGGTTTTTAAATCGAAATTAACCTATATTATTCGATTTCTAATCGAATACTTTTATTCCTTAGGTTTCGCTTACGATGCAAATCACCCATTTCACCTTCATGGTTATCAATTTCGCGTGATCGCAATGGAAAGAGTCGGTGAAAATGTCACTGTTGACAAAGTAAAAGCATTGGATAAAGAAGGGGCGATACGACGAAATCTTGATCATGCTCCGTTAAAAGACACGGTAACGGTACCGGACGGTGGTTATACCGTTGTACGATTTCATGCCAATAATCCAGGTATATATGAAATGTCTTCTATTTGTTTGATATTTGTTTGCATTTTTTCTTCTTTTTCTCTTTTATTTAAAATTTGTCTTTAAAAGGTGAAACACCTAAGAATTTTATCTTTTTCACTTTTATATTCTCTCAGGCTACTGGTTGTTTCATTGTCACATTGAATTTCATGCAGAAGTTGGAATGTCATTAATCTTTAAAGTTGGTGAACATAAAGATATGTTACCAGTACCACGTAATTTTCCTTTGTGCGGTAATTGGCAACCTGAAGATGTACAACTCAAATCAAGTTCTTTGAATATTTTATCAAACACTGTGAAAAAATCTATAATAGAAACTTCAAACGTTACAATAGATGAAATTACTGAAAATAGTATAAAACGATTCATAAAAGTGTTGCCAGAAGTATTAAAAACATTGCAAATATCATCTTCGGCTATTTCAGTTATTCCGTATTCTCTATTTTCTTTTTATTCTTTTATAGCTATAATTTACACATTTATATAGAAAAAGAAATAGTTCGTAAAAATTTATTAATCTTTTTGTTACAACTAGTAATAAATGACATTCTGTTTTACATAAGATGTTTAACATCTTTTGATTATTTTAAATTAATTACGAAATAATTGCAAAGAACATTTTTATATATAATACAAACGTTTCTGATGTCTGATTTTTATTAAAAATGGTAAAATATCGCATAAAAACTAGTTATCAAAAAAAAATGTTCTTCTAAAAGTTATTTAATGAAATTTTTTTATTGCAAATCGTCAAATTTGTTTTGATAAACGCTATCATATAATTGTATAGCATTTCATTAAATTTTATTTTGAAATTCCTTCTTACTTTCTAGCTTTCTATTTTCATTCAATTATTCAATATTCTACTTACAAAGATATTATTTATATATATAAATATTATAAAAATATTTTTCTTATATCTTCAGTTTCTTATGCGATATCATATATTTTAAAACGAGTAACCTATATATATATATATATATCGATATTAATTGAAATTAATTGAAATACATTAGATTTTATTATTTAGCATTTTTCACGTCAAAGAAGAAATATTATTATTAATCGATATCGACTGTTTATAGAAAAAAAAAATATTACATTGAAGAAATGTATATAAGTAAATAAATAAGTACATTTGTTCATTTTCTGATTTAATATTCATATAACGAAATGAGTCATTGGATAGATGAATTAAATCGTGTCAGAGTCAATTGTTAAATAAAATAAATATATATATCATATTTAATTAATAAGAATTCGTGTTATAAGTATTAATTATTACTTATTATGATAATGAAAATTTTTTTAAAGCTATTCATACATTGTAAATTCAATTTAGTTTTAATTTTTTAATTCAAATGTAATATAATTATTTCCTTTCGTCTCTACTTCCTCTAATAATATTACTTTATGTAGATAATTAATATTTCAAAACTTTAAATATATTATTTATTTTTCCAAGATATTTAATATAGTTTTACTGATAACAATAACTGATAACAAATTTCGTTAAATGAATATTACTGCCGATTATATAAATAGTTTTATTTAATTCTACAAGTATTTTTATACTGTGATATAAATATTATAAGTATATTGGTTAAAGATTGAATATTAATTATGTAAAAAAATTATAAGCTTTATGATATTTACTAAGTTAATTTTTACTTTTACAAATAATATATTATTATATGTATAATAATAATTTGTAATATATAATACTTTATTATTAATGTATATATAATAATACTTTGTAATTAAATATGTGTCAGTGAATGATTGATCAATATTCCTTCATTATGTTACATTATTTTGTAAATGATCATGTATTTATACAAAAAAAAATTTTATTTTATATATTTTTTCAATAAAATTTTGTATATAAAAATTTTTTTAACACATTCTTATTATAACTAAATATTATATTATACTAAATATTATATTATTTAATATTCTTTTTAAATTTTTTCATTATAGTAAAGAAAAAAAAATTATATAAAATAATAAATGAATTAAATAAAAATTAATTGTGTATGTAACAAAATGTAACAAAATATTAGAAAAAATGAAAAAAACACTTTAAGCTTCAAAGCTTAAGTTGATCTGTATTAAATTGATCTTATATTGCAAATAGCATTTAAATATAAAAATATAAAAAAGACTATTTTTATATTTTCTATTTTATTTATTCATTTATTTTTTATTTATTGCTTGCATTGTCAATGATTATATTATATGTAAACTTATTAATATCTACTTTTACAGCTTTCAAAGATTATATAGTTAAACATTATTACAAGTTTCTTGAGAAGCAGGTGAACAAATTGTATAACATACATCTTTTTGTGGTGGCCTTTGTAAAGGATGTGCCAATAATTTAGCCATACTATCATGTAATTTTGCTGCATTTCTTCCTACTTCTAATATATATGAAAAATTTGTTGTATCCAATGTTGCTATTTCAGAATAAATTTCTTCGCATAAATTTTCGGAACAAGGTGGCTCATGTACATATAATACATCTATGAAAAAATATGGATTTTTTATAAGAGTATCTAAAGATCTTTTACCAATATGAAATTTTGGGATACTGTTGGAACGTGAATACACTAAAATTACTCTGATAACAAATGTTGGTACAGTAGTCTCATGTTTCTTTGTTAATAGAAGTAATTTTTGTTGTATTTCATCAAATAATTGTCCAAGGTCATATGACTTTTGATCTTCCTCTAGAAAATCATCATTAATAAGATTTAAATGGTTAACAATACTATTGGTATTACTGGTAAAATCACATATCCACCTAGAGCTGTGAGAGTTCAAAATCATTAATGCATATTCATGACTATGTTGAATGATAGATTTAATGTAAATAAAATTTTCTATAGTTCGTTTTATCATAAATAAAGGAGTATAGCTAGCTCCTGTAGAAAGTTTAAAGGGAGTACAATTTTTCTCTTTTGCTGTATCAATTACAAATAAAATCTTCTCGGGTAAATTCATTCCCGAAAAATTTCGCATCAATGTATTATCTTCATCAAAATATGACTTGAAATCAGGAACAAAACACGAGGCGTTATCAGTATTACTCATTTCCTATTGGATGTAGGTTAGCATTTCAGAAAATTTTTAACAGTTCAATATCTTTCACAATTATTTTTTTATGTATTATTTACCTAGAATATTCACGTGATTCACGTGCGATATGCGTCTGATTCGTATAATGCAGTACTTAAATTCAATTGAGTTTATAGCTTTCCATATTAAATCATGCTATATTGATATTGTGAATGATCGATTTCATTAATTTTCTTGATTCGAAAAAATTCACTGATTGATGGACTATATATGAAATCAAAATCGCAATTTTGAATTTTACAAAAATCGTCGTCTAAACATTTCCACATACGATTGGTATCTTTTATGCATGAATCATGATTTAAGAATAAGTTATCATTTACCACTATACTATCATTTTAAAAATCTTTTATATTTTTTTTTTTTTGTTTAATTATCCTATTAACTAGAATTAATTTAAATTTATTCGAATTTACAATATCCGATAGATTGACATTCATGAACTTAAAAGCTAATGTATACGATCGAGCTTAGTGAAAAAAAAATAAATATGTTTTCAAGTAATCGTTTTATAATTACAATATTAAAAATCATTTCGTTGCT
Organism: Apis dorsata; assembly: GCF_000469605.1. Taxonomy (NCBI): domain Eukaryota; kingdom Metazoa; phylum Arthropoda; class Insecta; order Hymenoptera; family Apidae; genus Apis; species Apis dorsata. Next base: position 664,496 of record NW_006263390.1, read on the forward strand.
ATGAAAAGATGAATCTTGTAATAACATTAAATTTGGTGTTATGAAATAAAATATAACATTATCAATATCATAACAATAAAAATTATTACTTTTATTCTTATGCGTGAAAACAAACCTTAAGGACAACATATATATTATTTTTCTCACTGGATGAATTGTTAATGGAATCATTATAGTGATTAAACTTATAACCTATAAAATATTTCGTATATGTGTAACTTTTAACTTATAGATTCTTAAAGTTTTTAAAAATTATCAATTTTGAAATATATTTTTCATCAGAAAATGTAAAAATATCTTAAGTTTTAGTAAGAAAAAAAAAATTTAAATAAACTATGCTTGCGTTACAAGATTACGGTAGTAGTGATAGCGAATCTGAAAATGAAAATGAAAATAGAGAGAGTGAGGTTAACTGTATGATTGATTCTACCAATGTTGTTAATTCTATTTTCGCAAAAAATTTAACTGCATCTATAAATATGCAAATTTGTTCTGCACCAGAAGTGATACCAACGGTAAATATTTATTTATTATATTAAATTTTTCTTTATCAAGATTAGAAATTATTTTTTTAAATGTGCTATAGGGGACTGAATTATGTATAAATCAAATAGATTCAACTATAAAAGAAGTAATGCATAATCCCAAATATGAAGAACTTTTTGCTCCAGATGTTGGTCCAGAAAATCCTTTTAAAACACAACAACAACGTGCTGTAAAAAATATACTTTCTGGATATGTTGAGAAAGCTCATATAAGCGAGTTTCAATTTGAAAATCAAAGAAGAACGTTTGCCAGTTATGGTATAAAATATAATAATAATATATAATAAATGTTAAAAGAAGTTATAATGATATATGATTTTATAAATATTATGTTAGGATATGCATTAGATCCAACTGTAGATGGTAGTGCAGAAGAAGGTAAAACTATTATTGGAGCAAAAGATGCTGCTGAAGAATCTGGTGGTAAAACTGTATTTGAAAGTACAACATTAAGGGCTTCTGATAAAAGAAAACGTCATAGAAATGATGATCCTGCAGATATTGAAGGATTCTTGGGTCCTTGGGGTGGATATATAGATGAAAAACGAATTATTAAACCAACCGAAGAAGAAGCTGCAGAATTAGAGGAAATATTAGCAAAACGAAACAGGAGAGGCAAACCAGCAGAGGAAAAACCACTTGAGGAAAAAACAGTATTACATAGTAATATCATAATAATTAAATATATAATTTATATAAAAGATTTTGAAATAATCAAATTTGTTTTAGTTAAAGACAGTGTGGATTATCAAGGTAGATCATTTTTACATGCTCCTCAAGATGTTGGAGTAAATTTACGATCAGAATCACCACCAGATAGATGTTTTTTACCAAAAGCGCAAATTCATACTTGGGAGGGACATACCAAAGGTATTTCACAAATCAGATGGTTCCCTCGTACTGCGCATTTATTACTTTCTTGTAGTATGGATTGTAGAGTGAAGGTATTTATATTTTAATCTTGAAACATGAAAAATAATGACATGATTTAATTTCATTTATATTATTAAATATAGCTATGGGAAGTTTATAAGGATAGGAGATGTATCCGAACCTATTACGGACATCGCCAAGCTGTAAGAGACATAAGTTTTGATAATGATGGAAAAAAATTTTTGTCTGCTGGATACGATCGTTATGTAAAATTATGGGATACGGAAACGGGTGCTTGTATAAGTCGATTTACAAGTAGAAAAATTCCGTATTGTGTTAAATTTAATCCTGATCCAGACAAACAGCATTTATTTGTAGCAGGTACCAGCGACAAAAAAATTATCTGCGTGAGTCATATATACACACGTATTTTTAATTTTAGGATATATTATAGGATATATTATAAATTTCAATTTTATCAGATAATATAATAATATATTATATTATTATACAGTGGGATATTCGTTCTGGTGAAATAACACAAGAGTATGACAGACATTTGGGAGCTGTGAATACGATAACGTTTGTAGACGAAAATCGAAGATTTGTAACAACTTCAGATGATAAAAGTTTGAGAGTTTGGGAATGGGATATACCAGTCGATATGAAATACATAGCTGATCCTTCTATGCATTCTATGCCAGCAGTTACACCATCACCAAATCAAAAATGGCTTGCATGTCAAAGTATGGATAATAAAATTGTTATATTTTCGGCCTTAAACAGATTTAAAATGAATCGTAAAAAAACATTTACGGGTCATATGGTTGCTGGTTATGCATGTGGTTTGGATTTTTCTCCAGATATGAGGTAAAATATTTTTTCATTTATAAAATTATAAAATTATAAAATTCTTTATATTCAACATAATTTAATATTTTTACTTTTATTTTCTTAAGTTATCTTGTTTCGGGAGATGCAGATGGTAAATGTTATATTTGGGATTGGAAAACAACAAAATTATATAAGAAATGGAAAGCACATGATGGTGTATGTATTGACGTATTATGGCATCCTCATGAACCTTCAAGACTAGCTACAGCTGGTTGGGATGGAAAAATAAAATATTGGGATTAATCATAAATAATCACATTGTAAAATTATTTATTTTGTATGTATATTTTATATGATGTGTATAAATAGATTTACTTTATATATATATTTCTAACCATATGTTATTAATAAAAATATAATATTAATAATTATAAAAACATATATAAACTTTTTAAAAATATTAAAAAATGTTTCATTATTATACAGAAATTATACATTACATATTTATATATATTTTTTATTATAATTATACATTACATTATTATATTTATAATATATATATTTTACATTATATTTTCAATAATATATAGAAATGAATGCTTGCATAAGTCGATTACAAATCGAAATTATTTTAAAATTATTGATCGTTATTTTTATAATTATACCAATCAATAATTATTTTAAATAATTTTCATTATAATTTCATTATATTTATAATTAAACACAATTGATATAAAATTAAGAAATTAATTTAATTAACAATTATTTTCTCTTATTAGTTAAAAATAGTTATCACAAACCAGATTGAAATAAATATGCGATTTTGAATAAATTGTTATATTATTAATAATTCGATTATAGTGAACTCGAACTGATTGATTCATACAATAATTCGCATGCAATTAAATAAATGAATTGTTATGGATATAATTACAATATTGAACATGAATTATTCGTATAAATTCTAATTGCAGTCTTAAATGGCGAATTACAAACTGTGTACCATACTATCGTAAAAATCAATAATATACATCATGATGTCTGCTGCATTTGTTTCATACGTCGTTAAGAATTTGTTTTTTGTCATCATCGAATTAAATCTTGTTACAATTTTAATCGTTAAATTGACGAACGCTTAACAATATATGCTCTGCTTAAAATTGTTAAAATTTAATATGATATATCGATTAACACAAATATCTTGAAATTATACAAAAATCTACAAAGACTAAATAGAAAGGTAATAATACCTTAGTTACATAAATATTTTTTTTTCATATGATTTGAATGCGAATAAATATGTAAAATTATACAATCATAAGTATATTTTTAATATTTTCATTGAAAATGTGATTTGTTTATAGTGTAAAATTATTTTGTTTTTTTTAGAAAACTAAAGATAATCAGATCAATACAATAGAATTATTTTTCGCGTTTCTACTATAAATATTTAAAAAAGAAACATAAAAACTTTTATTTTCCATTTATTAATTACAAAAATATACAATATATGTTTAAAGTATAATTATAAAATATATATAATATATATAATATATATATTTATATGTGCAATATATGTGATAGATTCAATATAAAAATGGATGGATCTGGATTGGGATATTCATATCATCTTCCTTCTGCAGGATGGAATTTTCGAGTTAGAAATGTACTTGCACAATTCAGTGATCTTTTTAGTGAATTTAATAAGTATATTGCTCCTGCTTATCATCATGATCGATGTGAGAGGTACTTGATTCCATTTATACAAAATATTATATATATATTTTTATATATTTAAATAATAATATTCTTTTTTAGATCAGTTCAAATGCGATTATATTCCATGCATAAAAGAGAATTTGTTATGGTATTCATTGCTTTTTTTGCATGTTTTGGATTAGCTGTATTTATTGGACTTGCAGGTATTTTTATAAAATATTTCTTTTTCATTATATATATTATTTTTTCTTTTTATTGTATATTATTATAGGTCCTCCTATTACTTCTATGAGTGAACAGAAAGCTCATGTAAATAATAGCGAAGTTGCTACTGGTCCTTTTATTATGAAAACACCTTTATTATCTACATATAGTCAACAATTATGGGTTATTGCAAAATTATTAACATCTAATAATGATGGTAATATAAATATAAAAGAATTAAAAAATTAATAAATTTACAATTACATTTCAAATTTTACAGATGAAAGATATGACAAAAGTTTTCAAATAAGCATTTCAATAGATGGTATTATTGATCATAAACTTATACCTGTTCTTTCTTCGGAAACTGGTCACAATAGGTATTTTTTATGATCTACAAATATAGTATAACTTATTCATTATTTCATATATATAATGTAAAATTATTATTAACATGCTTTCTTTTTCAAAGAACCAGACACTTAAAATGTGAAAGACAAACATGTGAAGAACTGGTAGTTGCTCATCTTGGATTTCTTGATTACAGTTATTATATTATTACTGTTCGTTTTCATGGACTTGAAAGCTTCCATCAACGTTATAACATATGCGATCTCACATTCTACGTCAGTAAGCACTATATAAAAATAATATGATTGTATTATAAAAATTTCTAAAATCAAAACAATTGCATTTGATAATGTTTTTACTTGTTTATAGTTTAAAAATTATAATCCAGCATTTACGGAGTTCGAGATTTGGTTTCGATTTATCTTTTTGTTAACTGCATTTGGAGTTATGGTAAAGAATAATGAAGAATATTGTATACTTTTACACATTATTTAAAAAAAAATTATATATCAATTTTTATATTATATATCAATTTTTAGTGCTGGTTTGGACATTCCTTACGAAAATATCCATTACATGATTGGTCAATAGAACAAAAATGGATTTCTATACTTCTTCCCTTATTAATTTTATATAATAGTAAGGCATTAAAAATTAATTTATGTTTTTATATATACATTTAACTAATTTATTTTATTTTTATTTAAAATTTATTTTACTTTTATAGATCCATTATTTCCAATGACATTTTTAGTCAATTCTTGGGTACCTGGTATGATAGATGCAATTCTACAAACAACATTCCTTTGTGCAATTCTCATGTTTTGGTTATGTGTTTATCATGGTTTAAGACAAGTATATGTGATATTTATTTAATTAATATAATATAGCATAATTTAAATCATAATATTATTTATATCTACAAATCTTATATTTTAATAGAACGAAAGACGTCTTATCACATTCTATTTACCAAAAGTTTTGGTAGTGGGTTTACTATGGTGTTCTGCATTTATTTTAGCAACATGGTTGCGTTGCACAGAATTAGAAGATCCTACTTATAATTATGTTCTTGATACATCAAATTATTTTGTAAGTTATCTATAATTGATAATTATAAGTTTATCACACAATATTTTTAATTAATACTTATAATTTTATAAATTTATATGAATTTATAGGGTTTCAAAGTATTTTTCTTCACAGTAGGAGGATTTTATATAGCATATCTTCTTCTCTTGATATTAAGAGCATACAGCGAATTAAGATCCATGCCATATTTTGGTATGTTTATAAATGCATTTGTTATTATTATTTAAATTATAATTATAAAATATATTTGTAATTATTATAAATAATTGTAATTATTATAAATATAATTGTAATTATTATTTAATATCTCTTAAAAAATATCTTTTTCGATATATTATCTTTTTTCTTTTTTTTTGTTTCTATATTTTTTTCTTTTTCTTTTATTGTTTCTTCTAGATCTTCGTTTACGTTTTTTGACATTGCTTGCTGCTGTGGTTTCATTGGTATGTGGTTGCGTAACAGCGCGACAATTTGGAGCTGGTATATTTGAAGATAGCTTTGCCTCTCGTCTCACAACGTATTATCGTTCATCCGCACAATTTATGGCTTTGTATGGTCTTTTGAATTTTTATCTTTATACGATGGCTTATGTATATGCACCAGCATATCAACAAGTATATGGCCAACGTAAGTATTTTTGATTTTAATATACAAAATCTTTCATATAAAATTAATGTATTATTTTTTTGATTGATTTTTTTATAATTAGATTCTTCTATAACTAAGGACAACCCTACGTTTTCTATGATTAACGATTCCGATGAAGAAGTTATATATGGACCAGATGAAGATAGTCGACGGCCTTTAACTCAAACATCTAGAATTGCGAATAATAATAATTAATTAAATTAAATTGAATATTGTGAATAAGAAAAAAACATTTTTAATTAAAGGAAAGGACATGTTAATGTCAAAGATTTTCGTAAATAGTGATGTTATAAAATAAAATATATAAAGGTGAATAATTTATTTTAAACAGGAGTCATAAATAGAGATATAATGTAAAATAAAATATATATAGGTGAATAATTGATTCTAAACAAAACTTAATAAAATATAATTCGTTATTTGCAAAAATTTATGTAAATGTGATATACATATTATTTCCTCTTAAAACAACAAAATTTCTTTTATATACTTACTTTTTTATTTATTAAACATAAAATATTTTATATTTCATTCTAATTTCTAAATGATTATTAATGTTCTTTTTTTTGCAAATTAGAACCTTTTATATTCGAAAAAATTTGAAAAGTATAAATATTTTATGAAAAGAATTATTAACAATGTAATAATTTATTTTAAAAAAAATTATTTAAAAAAATTTTAATCTTTTACTAATCTTTTAAAAATATTATATAAATTTATTTAAATTTTTTAAAATATTTTTAGTTATTAAAAAGCATATTGAATATAAAAAACT
>NW_006263390.1:671778-693243 GCF_000469605.1 Apis dorsata
AATAATATATATATATTTAATTTATATATTATAACTTAATGATAGGTAAAATTAATTTAACATATTTAATTGTTAAAATTGTTAATATTTATAACAATTTTTATAAAAATTTTTCGATTACTTTTCTACTTTACTTTTTTAAAAAATAAATAAAAAAAATATATTATAAAAAAATTTTTAACTCTTATTTAATTTTTAAATATTTTAAATTTTTTATCAAATAAAATACTAATATTCGATTAAGTAAGTAATATTAAATATGTATATGTTTGATATAATTATTTTGAATTTTCAAATAAAACGGAAATCAATGCATGACGGAAATAATACATACTATATAATATGGTGCGCATGATATATATAAGTAAATGTGTAACTAACGTACTTACAATTCATAATCCTGTAAAATATACTTCCTATTGTTAAATCATTTTAAATTTCTTTGATAAATTTAATAGAATCATATCTTTATTAAGTTCATATTTTTTTCTTAATCGTTACATCGATCCTTATTCATCATATAATAAGTAAGATATTAATATCATATAAATATGTTATATTTAAGAGGTTATAATAAATAATCGTTCAATTTTAACAATTATTATTATATTTCTTTTTTACAGAATAATTATCCTTTAAGTATAAATAATAACTAATGTCATATAAAATTTAATAGAATTTAATAAAATTATTTTAGATATTTCACATTTATATATATAGAAAATGCCGAAATCAAAGGAATATGTGTCTACGGATGATGACAGTAGTGATGAGGTATTTTATATAAAATAATATTCTTATATATTCATATATTCATATATATTTCAAATATAAATTTTGAACAAGATTAATATAGTTTTTTATTTTTAAAAGATTAAAATGAGTTTAAAATAAAAGATAAAATTTCATTATAAGAAATTAAAATTCATTGTAAAACTAAGATATACATACAATATTTTTTTATTTTTTTTATATAAGGAAATGAAACCAAAGAAAAAGCAAAAAAGAGAAATAGAGGATAAAGAAGAGAAAGTATCAAAAAAGTTAAAAAATGAATCTAATAAAGATGAATCTAATAAAGATACTGTCTGGGATTTAGGAAATAATCGTCAAATCAGTGTAAGAGATTTTAAAGGAAAATTATATGTTGACATCAGAGAAATGTATTATGATAAAGAAGCAAATTTAAAACCTGGAAAAAAAGGTACTAATAAAATTTATTTATAATATATAATATTATAATAAAGTTGTATGTCATAAATGATAATAAAAAAAAATCTTATATTTTATATAGGTATTTGCTTAAATGTAACGCAATGGAAAAAATTACTAAATGTTATGGATGATGTGGACAAAGCTGTAAAATCTAAATCTTGAATATTTATTTTCTTATATATTTAGTAAATATTTCAATAATTTGGGATTATGTTTAATATATATCTTTCTTGTTATTCATAAACAGAATACACATTGGTTTTACATATGTTTTCAACTTACAGTTATATATGTACTGTTTGTGTTATAAAATGATATTTTCAATAAAAAAAGTATTTTCATCCTATATATATGTTAGAGCTGAATTTGAAATTTGATATTTATTTTTTCATGTACACAGAAATAAGTTTTATTTATATAAATGTGCTACACATTATACTAATAAGTTTAACAAAATAGTTTCCTAGACAATTGAAAAGGATAAAAGAATGCCCAATTTTTATATTATAACGCGCGCACACGTTTATATATGTGTTTATATATGTGTTTATTCACATATATATTTTATGTTCTGTACAATGTGAAGAACTAAATTAATGCTCATGCTGGTCCATGAACAGAAGTTAAAAACTTATCCAAATCTAAATTGTTTAGTAATGTTTGTGGATCTGTCGTACATTGTCGTTTTTCAGTCTAAAATAAAGAAGGAAGAAAATAATTATTAATATTTCTAATAATTCTCAAATAATTAAATTTGAAATAAATTATGAACCTGTTTACTTTCTTTTAATTCTGATACTTTTCTTTTTGGAATTTTTGCAATAATGTTGCCTGAAATTAATAATTTGGTAAATTATTACTAATATTAAACTAATATTTTTAATTATATCAAAAGAATATATTTTTAAAGGATATAATTACCTTTATTATCTTCTCGAATTTTATCTATTTTTAATCGTTTTTTATTATTATGTTGTACTTCAATATTTTTTTCATTCATAGTAGCAGTTTTGATAGTACTTTTTTTTATTGTAGATGTAAATGGTTTTTCCAATGGAGATGAAGTTGCTAAAGGTTTTGCATGCACATTTTTCATTGTTAAAGTATCGATAGAAATTTTATTCGATGTTTCGCAACTATTTTCATGTTTAATTGGTGATTTTCGATTTCCTAATCTTTTCCTAGATTTAGGCGGTAAATTAAATATTTCTTCATAATCAGTAGCTGTCATTACTTTAACATTTTCATCATAATTTTGATCATTTAAAACAATATTAATTTGAAGTTCCAACTCATGATTACTGTATCTTCGCCTTCTTTTTTTGAAAGATGTTATTTCGTCATGTAAAAAATGATATTCTACCGAATTAGGAATAGTTACATTAAGATCCATTTTACGATTGTATTTCGTACATTGGGATTCTATCTTACAATCATGTTTATATGTAGGAACGAGCTGCAAACATTGAAGTACACATGATAAACTTTTCGGATTTTCAGAATCGTTATTTTCTATATCTGTATTTTTAATAGTATCAAGTACTTCAGTAGGAATATTGTTTTTCTGATTCGCTGAAAAGTTTGTTTCTTCTTTTTTTAACACCTCTTCTTCATCACTAAATAAATCTCGTTTTATTTGATCAACTTTAGACTTCAATAAAATTATTTTTTGTTTATCATTATCTTTTACGTTTTTTAGATACCCTTTTAGTTCGCGTGTATCCTCTTCGTTAGAACTATGTTCATTTTTTATATCATTGAATTTATTTTCATTCAATGTATCATATTTTTTATTCTCACATTTTTCAACTTCCGTGCTAATTCTATCTTGAATGTGTTTCGTTTCTAGATTTTTTGTTGCATCCAATTTTATAGTTTCTTTAGTTTCTTTCTCGATAACTTTATTGTTATTTATTTGATTCTGTATCTTATTATTCTCGACTGCTATTTTGATATTCTTTGGATCATCTTTTATTTCTGTAGGTACATGGTTTGTAATTTCAAATATCAATTCATTATTTTGTACATTGTAATCGATATCTTTTTGTTTTGAATTTTCCGAATTATAGATTTCATTTTTTGAATTATTATTAGTGGAAAAATGCTTTAATTTAGCGTTTTTATCATTATTATCATTGATAATATCATTATTAGCTTTGCCATTATTAATATTATTATTATTGATACCAAGATCGTAATCATTACTATTGCTATATTTATTATTATTATTGTTATTAGTATTAATATTACCATTATTAATATTATGTGATTCTTCCATTTTCTTTTTCTTTTTCTTCTTTTTTTTCTTTTCATTAAATTTATTTTCATTTTTCTGAATATATTTATACTGATTGCTTTTCTTTTTGAAACTAGTATTATTTTTACCTTTAAAAATGATTCTTCCTTGTTGAGTTTTTTCTTTACTAAGATTGGTTTTAGGAATTTCACGAAATTTTGCTATCATACGTTGACGTTTGGCTTCTAATTGTACAACTAATTTCTCATTTATAGTAAGAGATTTTTGCCTTTTCTGTAATATTGAAGAATGTTTTATTGATTTAGTTGGTTTAAAACTAACCAAAGAAGATCTTAAATGTTGTATATCTACTATATTAGGTTTTTGTTTTAATTTTTTGGTTGTAGAATTTTCTATGCATAAATTTTGATTTGATTTTAATATTTGTCGATCTCCTGAAGTTATTAATGCGGAAATTTTGGAAGATAAATTAGTCAAATTCTCTATGCCAGTCTTTGAACTATTAGGAGTTTCAGAAATATCTATTTCATTCAATAAAGTCTCGTTTTTGGCAGGTGTTTCTTTCATATTAGATTTATAATCTTTTTCATTTTTTAATATTGAAAATACTTTTGAAGGTGAAGATTCACATTTTCTTAAAGCAATAATTGTTTCTTCCGTATGTAACATATCGCTTGGATTAATTTGTAACTGTAAAGAATTATTTTCTGAAATAGTTGAACATGCCATTTTTTCACTAATTGTTTCTGTAATTTTTCGTGTTGAGTCGTAATTTGTATTAATACAATTCTGATTTGGAATTTTTTTACATTTCTTATTAGGAGATTTTTCCACCGATTTTGTTGTTTTTAAATTAGTCAAAGTAGATGATGGTGAAAACACCGATGTTGGTGATGATGAAGATGAAGATGATGACGACGAAGATGACGATGATGAAGATGACGATGATGATGGCGACGACGATGATGATGATGTAGAGGATGATGAAGAAGAGGAAGATGTGGATGCATTGCTATCATTCGAGTTTTCGCTATTCGATAAATATTTTTCATTATCAATATTTTCCTTTTTTTCATGTATATTTTTATTTATATTATCTTTATTGACATTATCTTCAACTGAATCAGATTTCGTATAATAGGTGGAATCCCGTGAATTAGCTGATATTTTAAGTTCTTTTATTGCTTCTTCTTTTGGCAAATTCTCTTTGATCACTTCAAATTGTGTTATTTCTAATTTTGCAGATACACAAGTTTGATATGTATTTGTAGAACTGATAATGTTATGTGGTATGCACTGTTTTGTGCATTGTGATGATCCTACGATTGGTTTTTGTATACTATTACTAAATTTTGACAATTTTTCACGCTCATCTAGCTCGGAGGTAGGTTTATAATATGGAGAACAAGAATTAAATGTTTCTTTTTTTATATTGTCTGTAGTTGTTTCATCAGAAATTTTTGGAGTTAATGCAATACAAGGTGTTGTTGGAAATTCTGGTGTATTTATGAAACTACACATTTTACCAGTATCTTCGCTAGATTTGATAAACGGTGTTGTATTGCTACTTGGACTGAGCAATCTTGGTGTCGGTGGAACACCAGAAGAATTATTTAATTTTCTCGGTGTTTCGTGATCGATCAAATTAGGTACTTGTAATAATTGTTGTGTGATATCTACAGAAGTCCTTGTAAATTCTGAACGTTCTGTAGTATCCATAGAAATTGTATCTTTTTCTAAATGTGATTTTTTAGCACTTCGGCTACATTTATTCAAATTAGTTTGTAACGTTTTTAATTGAGCATATTTTTTTACATTTTTTTTTTCAAATAATAAATTATCATTTGTTGTTGCATTATCGTATGAATAATTATTCTTTGCTAGAGACAATTGATGATCGATATTCTTTTGTTCAGTAATCGCTTTATCTTTATTTATTGTACAAATTTGTACATTAACATCGTCTTTTTTTATATTAGAAAAATTATTTACTGTTAAATTGTGATTAATATGAGTGGTTAAGGCATCTTTATCCGTTTTAGATTCATTACAATCTATGCTTTTCGTGATTGTGGATTCTGTCGCATTCCATTTTTCTACAATACATTTATTTTTTGCATTTTGCACATTTTTTTTATTTTCTTCTGGTACAGTATTTTTATTTTTCGATGTACGTAAGTTGCATTTATTCTTCTTCGTTGATGAGATAACAACATTTGATTTAGCAATTTTTGAACGATTTGTTTTCTTGTCGGTAGTAGATATTTTCGTTTTTTGATTATCTTCATCAACGGCAATGTGTAAAGCTTTTCGCAAATCTGCGTCCCATGTATCTTTTGTAAGTTTCAACGATTTAGATTGAGTTTTTATAACTTTGTTTTCAGAAGAAACATTGATACTTGAATGTGAAGAAACATCGTCTATAATTATTCCAAGTCCGTTATACTTTTCCCAATCACCCATAAGTTTTGGTATTGGACTTTTTGATGTTATTGGAAGTTTGCAAGGCCGACAAAGTTTTAACGGAGTTTTAATTTTATGCGTAGATATAGCGGTATTAGTAAGTGGCGGAGATTTAAAAAGAGAATTTCTACATACAGATGTAACGATTTTTGTGGATTCTGATGAAAAATGTGCATTATTATTTTCATTGATTATTTTATCGGATATATTTGTTGTCTTTATAGGCGTATTAAAATCGAGAGCTCTTATATGACTATTCCTCCTTCTAGGTGTTGATAAACTTAATCTATAATTTTTCGATCTACTTCTTAATAATGATTTTGGAGTGCGTTTATTAATGATATCACAATCAATACTTTTGGAAGTTGAAAGATGTCGATCATTAACAATATTATTCGTCTTTAAAGGAACTACAACTTTTGAATTTTGAATGATAGATTGTGTTAGATCAATATCTGATAAATTTTGATTTTGATTACTCTTATTACAATTGAATTTAATGTATGGAGATAATCCAGAACCTGATAAACTAACATTATCTTCTACATTAATTGTAGGCATATTTGAACTATCTAGTAATGTTTTTGTACTAGTTTCATTACCATATAATGTTATTAATTCTCCAGCAATTGGTTTGGCATTATTTAATAATATAGGACTTATAATTGAATTATTTACAGAATTATTAATATTATCTATGGATCGAGTTATTTCTTTACTGCTATTTATTTTGTTATTATCTTCTTTTTGACATATTTGCATCGATGTTGTCATTGTTGTTGTTGTAGATGTCATTGTCACCTTTGTTGTGGTCGTTGTCGTTGTCGTTGTTGTTGTCGTCGTCGTTGTTGTTGTCGTCATCGTTGTCGTCATCGTTGTTGTTGTAGTTGTCATTGTTATCGTACAAGAAATTAAATTTTTTAAATCATTTGATGTATTAAAAAGTGTGTGCGTATGTGGTGATGTTACTCTTTGAGCGACATTTACGGCTCTTAAATACAATGTTTCTACGAAATCTTTACCCATTTTATTAGTCATGGGTTCTTTGGGAATAATAGGAATGAATCGTGAATTTGTATTAGAATTTGTTGTAGGACGAGTAGGTGGATAAGAATTTGTCGACAATATATTACTTATTTCTTCTTTAGAACACATTATTAACGTTGGCATTATCATTACATCTTGTTCAGCTGTATAATTGTTTATGTTACTTTCCGATTTTTGTTGTTTAAGCTTTGTAAGTCGCAATCGCTTTACTGATGACTTTTTCATCTTTGATTCCATATCATTATTTTGAATAACAACATGATCAACAGTATCATCTTTTTGAATATCATTAGTTATTAATTTTTCAATTTTTTCTGTATCTTTATCAAGTGGGATTTCAAATATTGGCAATTCTTTTTCACTATTATTATCTAGCAAACATACAATTTCTTTTGTTGTATCCACAATTTTCTTATCGTTTATTGATTTTTTGTTAATAATATTTGCATTTATTATACTTGATATTGCAGCAGCATTTTGATCTTCCAATATATCATATTCTTTTTCCTGATCACATTGTTCATCTTCGTTTCGAGCATTTTGTTGTTTAAAAGAACTACGAAGTCTGTGTTTTAATGGAATATCTGTTGCATTTAATTCAGTGGACGACTTAGCATCTAATATTATAGATTCTAATGAATTATTGTTATTTGAAATCACTTCATTTTGTTTTTCTTGTAATTCATTAAAAATTTTTGTTTTTGATTTAGTTTCGGTATCTTCATCAGGACTTGTATCAGTTTCTATATGTGGTCCAATAATTTCTTCGAGAAACTTTTCAAATACAGGATCAGACTCTGTTGCTTCTACTATTGATTTAATTGCATTATTCAATTCTATCATAATAGAAGTATTTGCTTCACCATTCATGGAATCATTTAAACTTTCATCTTTTAATGATGTATCTGTTGGAAGTATTGCTTTGTTAATATTCTCAGCAATTCTTTCTTGTAATTCTGTACGATTCAAAAGCTCTTTTGTTAACAGCTATAATATAATAATAAAAAACATTAAAATTATAAAAATAATTAACATTATTTAATAAGAAATTATTGTATTGTATTATAAGTATTACTTACACTTAGATTTTCTATTGGTTCATCATTACTCTCCGATTCGGATTCTGGTGTATCATATGGAGTAGTCTGAACTTCTACACACGAGTAAGTCATTAATTCTTCTGTACTTGTTGCTGCAGTACATTTATCAAGCATACAGAAGTTTTTTGTATTACTTTCTGTATGTATATTATTTGTAACATCTTCTATGCTTTGAATATTTTTATCACTGCCTAATTCAAATATTAAGAATTAAATAAAATTTTCTATTTTCTTTTAGTCTTATGAAGATTATAAATATATCATGTATGTATGTATATACTATTACTATTGTTACATCTTACATTAATATTATATTTATTAATTTATTCATAATTCTATATAATTTAATTATATAATTATATAAATAAATTAGACGGACCTTGCAAAGAATTATTATGTTTCTTTTCTTTAATATTAATGTTAGATTTGGAATGTTCAAATATATTTATATGACCTGGTAAACTTTCCAATGGAGTTGCTTCTACACTATCAAAATTAGATGCTGTAATAATAAGAAAAATAAATATATTGAAAATAGATATATTGATATATATATATATGTATATATATTTCCAACCTTGAGCAGAGGGTGAATCAGGCTGTGATACATTTAATGTTACTTTCGTACGTTTACATCGTTCACGATCACTATTATTGTGATGTCTTTTACGAGTACTACTAGATATTATTGGAGATCCATTACATATTTGAGAATTAGCCTATAAATATATAAATAAATGATACAAAAAAATAGAATAAAAATATAAAATAAGCGTAAGAATATATATTTTAATATATTATATTCTAATTAAGTTTCTTATATACCTCTGAAAGAACATTGATATTAAAAGGAAAATGTCCATAATTTTCACCAGTAAGTAATTTCAACTCGTTAAGTAAATCTCTACATTGCTTTAAATGCTCATAATCAACAATTTTGTTTAGATATTCATGAACTATAAATAAATCATAATATATTTTTAATAAATTATAGGTTTTTTATTTATTTTATTATTTTATTATTAAATATAGTTTTCTTACTTATGAATTTTAAATTTTTATTAAATATTACCTGTTGAATTAATAATAAAAAATTTTTCAATAATATTTATCAAAGTCATTCCATTAACTTTTGTACTAAATCGTCTTCCATTTGAAATTACAGTACGACATTCTTGTAAATGTGGACAGGTTTCTAAAAACATTTTAGCAGCTTCTATACATTTTTCATTTTCAAGGTATCCTAAAATCAATTATTTATTAGAATCTCATAAAAATCATATATAAAAAACTTTATAATTATAAAAATTCTTTACAAAGTAATAATAAATGATATATTAATATATTCAAGATATATGTAAAAGATACATTTATACATATGAATGTATAAATTATGAAAATAAAATGTTATTTAATAATTAATTTTATAATATTATATTTATTATTTTAATATCTATTTATTCAATGTTTATTTACTTCGTTTACATAGATTTTTTTGTATTTTTTATTAGTTTAATAATATAATTATTATAATAAAATTAACATCTTAATATATTAATAAAGACAATATTATTGACTTTCTAACATTTCATTGTTATAATCAGAAAGTATTTATATTCCCGCCATACAACAGGTTATTGCAACACGACGCGCAAAATATATGTCATGTTACTCTTACCGAGAACTAATCGAGCTATTTCTGACGGTAATAATGTTTCCATAATGCTTATTGATATTTAAAGTCTGAATATATCACTGAAAAGTTACGGTCATCTTTAGAATCATTGAAACAAAACATAAGTATGAATATATATGAAAAATATTTTAAAATAATATCTTAAAACGAATCTTAAATAGAATATCTTTTACGAAGCAATTTTACCAACATTAAAACTTTACAATATTACATAGTATATAAATTATTTTTCTCCATTTAGTGATTCATATACAGCATACATATTGTATGCTCTATTCTATTTTGAAGCAGATCAAAAGTGAAAAAAGTTTCTTATAAATTTAGGTACATTATAGGTAGGATGTTGATTTTTAGTTATTAAAATTAATGTAAAAACATTTTTTTTTATCGAATATATTCATTTCATATTCATTTTCATATTATTCAAATATTTCATTTTCTATCGTTTATAAAATTTAAAAGATTATTTTTTAGATTATTTTTTATATTTTAGATTTTATTATTTAAGAATAATTATATATTAATATAATAATTATATAATAATTATATATATATTATTATATTTTTGATAAAACATATGTATTAAATATCATTAGCAAATAAATAAGTACAAGTTGACAAATAAACATGATTATAATGTATATATATTGTGTATGTGTATTTATTGTATTTATAGATTCATGACAAATGGGAAATTGGCAAATGGAGGTTGGAAGAATGATGTCATATATATTATTTCCCATTGGAGTTTATTATTATTTTAATCAAACAGAAAATATTGAAGAATGGATAAAGATTGAAAAGAAAAAGTTTCAAAATTCAGATAACATACAACATACAGAATTTATGAATTTTATTGAGGAATTTAATAAAAAGCAACAGTTAAAAAAAATTGTAGAAATGGAAGCACAATATAATGAAGTGAAATAAATTAGAATTATGTTTTAGAATTATAGGATCTGGAATTTTTACTTATAAATGAATATATAAAGTACATTGTGCAAATGTAGATATATTATTGTATTTTTTTTTTTTATAGTTCTTATTTTTAATATTTATAATATATTATAATATAATATATTAATTAATTGAATTATTTATATACAAGTTCTTCTATTTGTTTATGTTTAATCGTTATTTTTTATTATAATATCATTATTTTTTTACATATCATTATTAAATGGAGATAATAAAGTTATATTAATCGAAATTATAATTGATTAAAAAAAATGGATTCAAATATTCAAACGATAAATAAACGTTTTTATTAAAATATCTAGTTTATATTTCTGGACAACTTAATTAAAATAAAAAATTTGCAAAAATTTTTTTGTATTGAATTTATTTTTAAATAAATGTAAATACCAATATGTTACTTCTATAATTAGAGATAATCTTTGCCAACTATGTGATATAAAATAAAATCATGTAACATTTAAAAAGAAACAATCACAACCTAATAATTGCATGAACATTATATTATATAGTTAGAATAAAGGTTACGAATTTAGTTAACTTGGTAAATAATATTTTATTATTTTAAAAAATTATAACTATATATTTAAAATAGCGATATTTTCTTTAAAATTATTTATTAATAATAATATTTAAGAAAATATTTAAAAATACTAATTAAAATTCGAATTATAACTTCTTTATACATATGTGTTAGTTATATATGTGTTACATATATATTGTTTCGTGTTGCAGATCTTCTTAAGCATCACATTCGAATATATTCTAATCTTTTAAAATATAGTAAAAAAAAAGTATAACAATTTACGATGGTTCAAGTACGATATACTCGTAATTTATTTTTACGGGGAATATGTGTTATATATCTTTTTGCGTTTCTTAGTTTTTATATTCAAATTCCAGGTAAATATAAATGTAAACATAAAAAATTAAAAATGTTCAATTTTTATATTTATAAAATTATATTTTCATCTATTATAATGCTACTGTTTTAACGAAATTTATTTTTTCAAATATATTTATGTATATCTTTTTCTTTTTAAATATGATAAAGGATTATATGGTGATAATGGAATTCTACCAGCTAGAACTCAATTAGATTTGAAAGGTCGCACACCTTTATTTCAAAAATTAAGACAGAAACCAACATTATTATGGTTTGCTCCTTATTTTGGATTGAACATAGAATACATGCTAGATGTATTATCACTTATAGGAATTGTTCTTTCCTTTGTAGGGTAATTATTAAGTATTAATTATTGTTAAAATTTATATATATATAAATAATATATATTTAAGTATTAAAAATTATAAAAAATATATATATATATGATAATTATTTTCAGATTTATCTCACAGAAATTTTGTATTGCATTTGTATTTGCATTACTTTGGTTATTATATTATTCTCTATATCAAATTGGTCAAACATTTATGTGGTTTCAATGGCAAGTAAACCTTAATTTTTTTGATATTAATCTTCTTTTTTTATATTTATATTTTATATATTTATTATAATAAATACTGCTTATTCTTTATAAAAATCTTTATAAAAATCTTTATAAAAATACATTATATACATATTATAATATAAAACAAATATAAATTATAAAATAATATTAGATTAATTTGACATAAATCATTAATTAATTAATTTTTAAATAAATTTCATTATTTCTTTAAATCAATTTATTCAGATATACATGTAATGCAATATATTAGATTTTGATTTTTTCTATTATAATTAATACACTACTATATTATAGTTATAATAATAATAAATTAGAAAGATATAAAATAATTAATCATTTATGACAAGTTTATAAATATTTTTGCATATTTTTATAGGGATGTACTTTTATTAGAAGCAGGATTTTTATGTATATTAGTAGCACCATTTTGTTATTCTCAACGTGGAAAAATAAGTACACCAAGCGATGTTGTAACTTTTTGGACTGTACGTTGGTTACTTTTTCGTTTAATGTTCTCTAGTGGAGTAGTGAAACTTACTTCTGGTTGTCCCATTTGGTGGAAATTAGATGGTATAATATTTTTAACAAATATTTTTAAATAACCAAATGAAAAGATTATTCCTTTTTATAATAATTTTTCAGCTTTGAATATACATTTTGAATCACAATGTATACCTACTCCATTAGCATGGTATGCACATCATTTGCCAGCATGGTTTTTACGTTTTACTACTGTGATTGTCAATATTATTGAACTTGTCATTCCATTTGTGTTCTTCTTTCCAAACAGAAAAGTGAGAATAATAGCATTTTATACACAGGTAATATATGTAATAAATAAAATCAATATTTTTATTTTTTTTAATATATAATTGTTTAATTATTTATATTGATTGACCAGGTATTTCTTCAAATACACATTATAGCTACAGGGAACTATAATTTTTTCAACTTCTTAACTATATGCCTATGCATTTCTTTACTTGATGATCATTTTTTCTATAAAAGAAAATCTAAGAATGATTCTTACAATATTATAAAATATTTCTCTATAATATTATGTATTTTAGTTTATGGAGGAATTTTTTATGCAACATATATATATTATAATCTTAGATTATCTGATAATTGGACTATTCAAAGTAATATTGGTATGTATATATTTACAATGCCAAATATTCTTCTTGATAATTATTTACTTTTCTTATTATTTTAGCATTTACTCAAGAACAATTTGATTATATATTATCACGTGCAATACCACTTTCTATTCATATTGGTGTAGTATCCCTTGCATTTACAATAGCAAATGCAATAGTTGTTTCTTTACTAACTATTAAAGGAATACAAAATAAAATCTTCGCAACATTCGTTACGATTTTTTATACAGCAGCAGTTTGTTTTGTTTTTGCTATAAGTATTGTATGTAATACATGTAATTATTTAAAATTTCAAATTATAATAATATTAATATTATATAATATTTTTACATTTAGGTACCTTATGCTACTTTACATCACACATATAATTCAACAATACCAATTCAATTAAGACAGATGCAAGGGAAAGTAGAATATCTTCATTTGGTAAATAGTTATGGATTATTCAGACGCATGACTGGAGTAGAAGGTAGATTGGAAGTTATCATCGAAGGTAGTAATAATATTGATGGTCCATGGAAAGAATATGAATTTTTATACAAACCAGGAAATGTTAATAATTCATTACCATTTGTTGGTGAGTAATTTGAAAAAATATTTTATATTTTATACATTTTCAATATTATTTAATATTTCCGATATTAGATTTTTTTCTTAATCATTATTGTTTTCAGCTCCTCATCAACCGCGACTTGATTGGCAAATGTGGTTTGCTGCATTAGGTACATACCATCAAAATCCATGGTTAATGTCATTAGCGTATCGTCTTTTGAGAGGTCAACCAGAGATATTGGCTCTAATGAATAATGTAGAAAATCCATTTCCTGAAAAACCACCTAGATATATCAAAGCAAGTCTTTATCGTTATCATTATACTCCATGGAGTCAATCGTAAGTATTTATATACTTTTTTATGTTTCTGATTATTTAATGTTTAATTTTATTAATTTTATTTTTGATTAGATGGAATAAACAAGCTTGGTGGACAAGAGAAAAAATCGGAGAATATTTTCCAATATTTAGTCATGATCATCCACCACTCATTGAATATTTATCAAAAATGAAAATTATTCAAGATAAGCCAGTTTACAAAGTAATAAATGAACCGCTAAAATTACTCCTTGATAGTATTAGATCTTTAGTTCACAAAATTGAAGCTAGTCTTTTTTTGTGGGGAGTTTTTACAGCAGGTTGTACAATTATTGTAACTAGCTATAATAACTCAGTTTTAAAGAAAAAGTAATTATTCCTTTCATTTTTTAACGTTCTCAGTAAAAAATATTCATAATCAACTACATTTGAAAAGACATGCTTGTGTATAAATATAATCAAATTTGGTTGTATCATACATATAAATTATTTCTTAAATTATGCATATAGTATATTTTTACAAATACACGAACTTTTTTGCTCTGCTTCTTTCTCTTTTTATTTTATTTTATTTTTATAACATATAATATGTACTTATCAATTAAAAGAAAAAAAAAGAAAAGAATGAATTTATTAGGAAAATATATCATTTATTTCTTATCAAGAATATTATAAGATGTTTATATCAAATTTACCAGAATATCTTTTAGCATTTTTATATATTTTAAATTTTTGTTTATCATTTTATATACAATTGTTCTCCATTATTTAATATTATATTAAAATATTACTTATTATAGCAATGAATATATTATATTGCATGAAAAATTTCACTTTTCACATAAATCAATAAATTAAGATAACATTCATTTAAAGAAATAAGTAGTAATAATTTAATATTTATTTTTTTGTGTATATTTTTTAAATATCTATTGAATTATTATGATCTTGCAATATAAATATATATAATATATTGTGAA
Source organism: Apis dorsata (assembly GCF_000469605.1). Taxonomy (NCBI): domain Eukaryota; kingdom Metazoa; phylum Arthropoda; class Insecta; order Hymenoptera; family Apidae; genus Apis; species Apis dorsata. Next base: position 687,014 of record NW_006263390.1, read on the forward strand.
ATATATTTTGTTTATTTTATAAATGAAATTAATTAGAAACTTCATTGATATATTAATATAATTGATATAAATATTGATAATTAATATAAATATATTAAAAAATTTATAACATTAAATACTTTTATTATATTAATATTATTTTTTTAAGTAACTTAAAAATATAATGAAATGTTGATAACAGGAATTTTCATAAAAATTCCATAAAAACTTAATCAAAAAAGATTTTGATTATATATCCGGAAATTAATTTGATACTGGGAAAAGATTTGTTTTATTTCATTATGTAGTATATTTTACATATATAAACATAAGATTTTGCATTTGTATTTTAAAAATAAAAAAAAAGAAATTGATATTTTTATCATCTTAATTTTTTATTATTTTCACTTAACATTCTTAATTTTTTTGTTTTATGTTTATCTAATGTACATGATATTTTAGAAATTTTTCTTTTTGGTGTAATATCATTATATAAGAACGTATCCATTACATAAACTTCAGGCAAAACGATTTTTGATAAACCTATAGGATATTTAAATAATTGTTCTAATCGTGTTTCTAATAAAGTAAATACTTTATAAAATTTATGTGATTGTATAAAAAATCTACCAGGATTATATTTTTCATTCAATCGTTTCAAATACATTAAATTTTTGAAACTTGATAAAGTTGCATGACTAGCATGTATCATAGGTATATCATGTTTTTCAATTGTTTCAATACCAGAAAAATGTTTTTCTTTTAAATTATTAAATAATATATCATCTTGAATGGTCTGTATACATATTTTTTTATAACATTTGTTTTGCAACTTTATATGTTGAGATTTTACATTATTATTTTCAAGAGATGTACCAATGTCAAAAAGAGTAATTGATTCCATTTTTTCTAATAATTTGTCATTAGTTGTTGTTGAATTCTTTTTATCATTGTCATTATTAGTATGTCCTTGTAATAGCATTTTTGCTGGTAATTTACAGTTTTGAGTTTTAAATATTTGTTCATATTTTGAATTATTAATTTCAAATAAACGACTAAGTTTTTGAAATTGTAATTCCTCTTCATTGCCACCAATATAGGAAATTACAATATCTGGAGTATTAAAACTTGTAGGTTTTTCAAGCAAAAAATTATTTTTCGCATTTAAATTATAATCAATACATTGACTTTTTTTTGATTTTTTTAATTTTATCTGTGAATCAAAAGGGGGTGGAGGTACAAAATGTGAATCTTTAGTTTCATCTATACCAAACATGCGTGATATATATTTGTTTATTGTCTCAAAATACTTTTTTTTATCATTTTTTAATTTTATAAAATCCCTTAATGAATATAATAGCTCTTGATTCGTATCATTTAATTTTATGTTACTGATATCATTTGGGATATAAAGTTTGGCATTTAATACTTGTAAAATATTATATAAATTTGTTGTATTATATTGCAATTTTTCCATATTATGAAATTTGCATTTATGTATCAATTTTTCTATTTTATGCCTTGTATAAAAATATTCAATTAATTTTTTATCCAAATCATTATCATAATCGTTATTATCAATATCATTATTAGATTTAAAGATATCTTTAAAAGACTCTTCTTTTTTTTGTTCTTTTTCTTTTTCATTTTCTTCATAAAAATGATGTTTATGTAATTCAAATAAAGAGACACCTCTTTTAATATATTTTTGTAAAGCTTTATATCTATGTCTTAATTGAGTTCTATTTTTACATGAAAATTGTTTAGCTATCATAGACCAATTTGGACCAATATTCTCAAAAAGATTGAGTAATTTTGTGTCTTCTTCAAATGTCCATAAGTTCCAATTTTCAATTTGATTGATAGTTAATGTTTGATAACGATCATGAAGTTGAACAGTGGATCTATTAGGCATTAATGCAGCTGATATTTTACGAAAATTTGTACCATATTTGATGACAGCATCTTTCAGAATATTATCTTCAATTTTAGTAAATCTACCTTTTATTAAATATGGTGTTAAACTGTATGTCCATCGAAAATATGCTTGTTGTTTAGTTCTATTTTGCATCCAACTAGCTACATCACCCCAAGGAATAAAATCACCAACTTTAAATATTTCTATTAATTTCAGAAGTCTTTCATCTTCTTCATTTTCCCAAGTACAATTTCTAATTTTGGGTAATTTTTTTGTTGTATTATATCTAATAAAACATTGATATGCAGTACGATTTGTATTTAATTCTTTGGCAATTTTGTCCCAGTTTTGAAATTTATATTTTTTCACAATTTTTCTAAGTTTAATATCTTCTGATTTTGTCCAATGACTTTTATTAATATCAGGTTGAAGAAAAACATTCCACATGACAGAACAATCAAGCGGAGAATGAATATCTTCAAAATAAGTAGATGATATTTTAAACCAATCAAATTCTTTTTCCTGTAATCTTTTTGATTTAATCATTTCTAAAAAATTTTTAGGTAGAAATTCTGTTTTCATTTCTTTCTTATCATCATTTTTAGTTTTTAATTTAAACATTTTATTAGTAAGTTTTGAACATTCTATTTTTTGAATACATAATACATCTGAAATGGCTTCCTTTTGTATTGCTTTTAAAAGCATATCCCTTTCTTTTTTTGTCCATGAAGAAACTTTAGGGAGATTTCTTAGTTGTAATTCTTTACTATTTTCTTTTAATATTTCATCTTCATTATTAGGAGCAAAAAAATAATATTTATCCTTAAAATATGGCATACCAGCATTGCAAATTAAAATTTTTGTATCTCCAAGTGCATGTTTTTGTAAATTTTTTTCTATTGCTTTTAATTTTCGTTCACATTTTTGAAGTGCAAAGGTTACATGTCTCTTTAAATCCAATAAAGAAGAGACTATTTGTCTGTTAAAATGTAATGTATTATTATAATTTTCAATATTGTATTCCATAAAATCATCTTCAGTTTCATATTTTTTTTCCAATATACTTGTTTGATTTTTAATAGATACTTCTGAATTATTAATAATTAATTCAATATCATTTATATTAGAAGTATTTTCAAACTGATCTTCATCTTCACATTTGAATGATATTATACTTTCTAATAATAATATCTTGACTAAATCATTATCATCATTATCTTCATTAGATGACATGTTTATTACCAATAAGTTATTGTTTTAATGTTATTTAACAATTAGCATATATTTTATTATTATTAATTACAAAGTATATATAGTAAAATATTAAATATCCATGAGATATTAATGAAAAATAATGTATTTATTGAAAGATCGTTATTGAAGTATCGTTAAGTTTTGGTATTTTAACTTCGATATTTTAAGTACAGAAAATAAAATAAATAAAATGAATGAATAAAATATTATGCACTTTTTGCAGATTTAATGAAGATTAATTATTTACACTTAAAAATGTATATACATAACAATTATATTATGAATATCGATATAATTTCCAAAACGCGTTTGACACATACTGTTCTTTCACTAGCACGATATATTGTACAATCATAATGTTGATTGGTTTGACAAATCAATATGGAAAAAAATAAAAATCGTATGTTTAAATAATATTTAATCGTAATTTATTTAAAAGATTCCGTAAAATAAGTATACGTAAAAAGCTTACAAATAAAATTGATTTTTTAATTTAAAAAGAAGAATAATTGAAGAAATAAGAAAATGTTGACATTCAAACGGAAGTTGTGCACATATGTTTACGATATAGTTTCTATAAAGTTGTACATGCGCAGTTCGTATGGCCTGAATATGTCGGCTGGGTAAAATACGTTAACTGTTATCATGTCTAGAACGATTTCCTTTGGTTAAGTTCATTGCTGTTAAATTATTACGAAAGCCATTGTAACTTAAAAGTTGGGAAGTAGAGATATAATATATATTATTGATTCACTAAGTCAAACTCGCCATATTGTATATTAAAAAATTTAGTAAAGGAGGCCTTATGTCAAGTCAGTTCAACACTGAGAAGGCCGACGACGTGTGCTAATATGAAGAAGCTGTTTTCAAAAATTGAAAACACGTCGAAGGAGCCTAACAGTTACGTAGGAAAAGTTTTCGTGGTAGGACGTTATACTGTCACTGTTGAAGAGGTTTTAGCTGAAGGTGCGTCTTATTATCAACCTTGAATACTCATCACCCCTTCCATTCGTTTCATTTATATGCTTGATAATTTTTTATTTTTTGTATATAATTTGTTTATAAAAAGTAAAATTAATATTTGATATTGCATAATGAATCACGAATTAAATATATTAAAGTGATTATTAATTTTTAAATAAAATTAATAATATATGTTGCTTGACATCTGAAATTGAGTTGGAACAAATACTTATATTAATAAATGTATATGATGCACACACGTACATGCGCGCGCGCGTCCACTATATATATATATATATATATATATGTCAAAAAGTATTGATATCGTCAATATTTTGACGATTAATTATAATAATAAAATTATAATAAAGAATTCTTTTTTTTAAAAATATATTTTATTTATTTATTTTGTTTTAAAGTTTTGCTATAAGTTTTACTAAGTTTATATATATATATATATTAACCAAATAATTGAGTAAAAGTATATTATTTTAAAATATAAAATATCTGAATACATGAATATTTAACACAAAAAATTTAATTAGTTAACATTTGGCAAATGTATTATGATTTTATAATTATTTTTAATAATATTATTATAGGAGGATTTGCTATTGTATTCCTGGTAAAATCTTCAAGTGGACGTTATGCACTTAAACGCATGTATGTCAATAATGAGCATGATCTCAATGTATGTAAAAGAGAGATACAAATCGCAGTAAGTTTTATATTTTCTTTAGATAAATTACAATTATATTTTTATAAAGATTTCCCATAATTATTTGAATTATTTATTTTTGTTGATTTTGTGGAAGTTACATTTTTATTTTTATTTTTAGAGTAACTTAAATGGTCATAAAAATATCATAGGATATTTGGATAGCAGTATTACAAACATAGGAGGAGGAGTACATGAACTTCTACTTTTAATGCCTTATTGCAAGACTCAAGTTTTACAGATGATGAATAATAGGTTAAAAATATGTTAAAGAAGTTTCAATAATTATACAAGATACATAGAAGAAAATTTTGAAGTACTAACTTAATAATTTACAGATTACAAACTGGCTTCAGTGAATCTGAAGTTCTTCAAATATTTTGTGATGTTTGTGAAGCAGTATCTCGATTACATCATTGTCAAACACCAATAATACATAGAGATTTAAAAGTTTGTATTAGATGTTTTAGTTTTTGTTAAGACTTAATTTGATAATATAATTTTTATATATTTTATTAATGTAATATTTGTTTATTTATTTGACATTTTTTAGATTGAAAATATATTGTATTCTGATACTGGTCATTATGTATTGTGTGACTTCGGTTCTGCAACAGCAAAAATTCTTAATCCTAGTGTACATGGTGCAGCAATAGTCGAGGAAGAAATTAAAAAATATACAACTCTCAGTTACAGAGCACCTGAAATGGTTGATATGTATTGTGGAAAACCTATTACAACAAAAGCAGATATATGGGTAAAATAAATTAAAAATTTTTAATCTAAAAAATTTATTCATAGAAATAATATTTCATAAATTCTTAGGCATTAGGATGTTTGTTATACAAACTTTGTTTCTTTACATTACCATTTGGAGAAAGTACACTTGCTATCCAATCGGGAAATTTTACAATACCAAATCATTCGAGGTTAGTTCTATATATATATATATATATATATATGTTCATTATATATTCACTATATATTACTTTTCTTATTCATTTTATTTTTAATTTTTTTATTTCATATAATAAAATTATGAGATTAATACTTTATATTATATAGATATAGTAGAAGTCTTCATTGTCTGATTCGTTATATGCTTGAGCCGGATTCTGATAATCGTCCCGATATTTATCAAGTGTCTATGATTGCATTCCAAATTTTGGGTAAAGAATGTCCTGTACAGAATTTACATGTATGTATATGCATATATTTATTAATTAATTATTCTTTATAAATATATTTGATATGTGTGATGTGTGAATTGATAATTTCTAATTGAATAAAGAGAAAAGTAAAGATTGATAGCAATACTATTAAATATTTTCAGATATTTTCATTTATGTAAATTATAAATATGATGTAAATATGTAAAAATGAATATATATATATATA
>NW_006263390.1:693485-695318 GCF_000469605.1 Apis dorsata
AGTTCCAATTCCAGTTCTGGAATCGTTAACTTGTCCGCCTATGGAATCTGAAAATGTTAAAAGATCATCATTAGTGAAAACACCAAAACCAATTCCAGTAACTACTGTTGAGGGTACATCAGTTACACCAAGGCAACGACCAAAAGGGCAAGCTGTAAGCACAGGTCCGATTAGTTTAAGTGGTCAAATCGTAAGTCAAATATCGGGTCAAGGAAATCAAGCTCAGTCACAAAGTTCTATAGGAAATACAGTTTCATATGTTCAAATGGGTCAACAACTTGCTCCATTGAATACATCTCAAACTTATGTTGGACAAAGTATGCAATCAAATGTTCAATCATTACCAGTAAATACGCAAGCATCTTCTCATCAAGTTTCAGCGCTTAATCAAGTTTCGCCGCAAATTTGTACAACTAGTCAAAATATTTCTTTTGGACATCAATCGCAAATCCAAAAATCACAATATAGTCAGTCACATTGTTCTACAATTAGACGATCTCCTGCAAGTGTTCAAGATACAGTAAATTCGTACTTTGACTCAACATTGACAACAAATATAAATGAAGAAAATTTAGAAGCGCTATTTCCACCATCTGGTAAGAATTTACGCTTAAAAATTTCTTCCAACTTTCATTAGTTTAAGTGTATATGTTCAGATTATTCTATTTGCAGGTTATCCAGATCCATTTAAAGATGATAGCCGAGCTATGCCACCACCTGCAAAAATACCACCACCTGTTGCTCCTAAACCTAAAATTCTGCCCAAAATATCAAGTATTTCTGCTAGTTGTCCTCCTCCTAAATATATACCTCTTACTTCGTTAACATCGAAATTGAATACTCCAACTGGGCCTAATAAAGCCACTCCTGTAATGGTACCAACTTTACCGAAACCAGTTAATAAAACTGAGAGTTTGAGTCAGAATATAAGTTCAAGTACTTCTCCACCTGATAGTCCAACACTGTCTTCTGTACGCCATAGAAGAAATGTTAGCGATACAAGTGCTTTCAATAAGTAAGTAAGTCAGTCAGTCAGTCAGTCAGTCAGTTTCTCTCTCCTTCCCTCTTTTTCTCGCCTTCCTTCTCCCTCCTCTCCTTTTCCTTTCCCTCCCTTCCCTTCTTTTTCTTTCCCTTTCTTTCCCCCCTCCCCCATACATATATATAAGGTATTCTTTAATAAATAAAATCAAGAAAATTTTATGACTCAAAATAAATCAGAATAATGAAATAACGTTCATTATTCATCATTTTTAAAAAAATGCATTTTTTGAATTTTTTGCATTTGAGAATTAATTAAATATGTATAGTTTAATTTATTTATTATTGATGGAATACATTTCAATTTAATAAAATATTTTAATTTGATTACATTTTTTGAAAAAAACATGTTATTTTATTATTATTTATTTGTTTTTATTTATAAAATAGTTTTTTATTATATCATAACACATACACGTACACATATTTGCTAATTATCCAATTATATCAAGTAAAGACTGAATCAACTTTATATATTTGAAAAATTTTCAAATTTAATTTTATTAAAGATAACTTTAATATAATTTTATTATTTTCTATCTTCGTTTTATTTTGTGTCATAAAATCTTTATATAAATTATATATAAATTATAAGACATTTTATATAAATATAAAAAATAAAATATATAAAATAATATTTTTTTTTATACATATAATTTGTATAAAATAATTATTGAATTATATGAATATTTTTAAATATATATAACATATATTAATATAGTAATAAATATTTTTTTTCTTTCATAAAATTAATTTATATGTATGAATATTTACAAAACATTTATTTATTATTCA
>NW_006263390.1:695657-700173 GCF_000469605.1 Apis dorsata
CAAGCGAAACAACACAATTTCTAGCACCATATGAAGCTTCAGTAAAATCACGTTCAGAAGATGCTAGTACTCCTGAAGTTCTAACTGGTGTAAGGCTTTGTCTAGGATCTAGCACTTCGCATGTACGTATTGTAAGTACATAAAGTGCACTGATTTTTAATTTAATTTTTCTTTAATATTAATTTTATTTTCACATTGTTTAATCGTTGTTTTTTTTATTTTAAAACATTCTTTATAAATATTTTTTTGTTTTTTTATAATTCCATTATAATTTAAATTTATAAATATTTATTAATTATAAATATTTTAAATTATAAATATAATTTATGATTTTTATTTTCTGTACAGCACTCATATTAGAAATGCATAGAACATATCAGTAAATTATATTTTATTAAAGAAATTTATTGAAAAAATTTATGATATTTCCAATCAGGGAGAACTTTCAAGTATAACTGCTACTGAAGGAAGGTCATTAAGTGCAGATGTAGCAGCTTGGAATCCATTTGAAGATGTACAACCTTTCAATCAATTAACAGAAGATCATATTTTTGGTGCTGAATTTGATAAAATTAGAAGAGGGAGTAATGCAAGTATCAGTGGTGTAAAAAGTCGCGAAAGCCTTGTTATGACATATGCAGAATTACCAGAAGATCCATTTGAATCTGCACCTTTCAGTTTGCCAAGTAAGTGCGTTTCTATGATTAAATTTAGTTAATTGAATTAATTGAAATAATTTTTAAAAGACATTTCTTTATCGTTTGTTGATGTAATTTTTAGCAGGAAAGAAGAACAAAATTGGATCAAAGACTGCTGCACTTGCTGGAGGTAATGCATAGACTGCTTCGTATACATTCTTATTCCATTTTCCTTTTTCTCTTTTATGAATACGCAGCAGAATTTAACAAATAATACGTAATGTATTTAGGCGAATTAAGCATAATTGATATTTCGTATTTTTTCTTTTCTTTTTCTCTTTTTTCTATCTTTTTCCTCTCTGTTCTCTTTTTCTTTCTCCTCTTCTCTTCTCTTTTCTTTCTCTTTCTTTTTTTTTCTCTTTCTCTTTTTCTTTCTCTTTGTCTATATTATTTTCCATCAAGTCATAGTTATGTAGTATATTCAGATTATATAATTCTTCCTAAGTTTTCGAATAATTTTTTTAACAAAAAACATAGATTTTTGTCGAAGATGATAAAACTATCTTATTCAATATTTGATTGAATGTGATATGAATAATATAATTTATAAAATAATATACTGATACGTTGACAGAAAAAAAGTAGCAAAAGCGAATTACAGATTACGTTCTTAAATAGATCGTTTTAAAATTATGTACTAATTACTTGCAAATTTATTAAAATTAAAAATGAATGAATATAGGAAAAACTTTAATGCCAATTTATTTTATCTGTGCTTAAAGATTTGAAACAAAACATAATACAATTAACTTATTCTATGTACGTTGTAGACGATCACAGTAATACAATTGTGCATGATTATTCTTATATAATTATACTACGATTTTTCGATTTGAAAAATGATCGAGTTACCTGTGATAATGATAGAAGAGAAGATTTCAGTTTATTAAAAAAACGTGAATAAATTACAAAATTATAACAATTATAATTGAAATTTCATTATTTTATTTTATCAACATTATTTTTCATAATTTTGAATTTATATATATTTATATATTATACATATATTGCATTCATATTTGAATCATGACGCACAGAATGGAATAATAAAACAATAATGTATACAAAATTTTCGCAAAATTTAGAGCTATACGAAAAATAATAATTATAACAAGAAAAAGAAGATAAAAAAAATTAAAAGTAAAAAGTTATTGTCAGTTAATTTTCATATGCTTTTAATGATGACCAAAGATAGAAGAATAAGTTCTAATAAACATTCTATCATATACAATGAATATAAAAGAAAAAATAGGAGAGAGGTAGAATATATTGTACAGAATAAGAAGGAATTAAATTCTTGAAGAGAAAAAACAATATATATTAAGGACAAGAAACATGTTGTGTATAAATTGTAAAGATTACAATTGATAAAGTATCAATAATTATTGTACACGAGTGAAAAATTGATTTCAATATTTGTGAAATGATACAGAGAAGGTTACGATTGTTATTTTGAAAAGATTTCAATTATAAAAAAAAATATTACGTACCTAATATATTGAAATTTAAACTCATTCTTTCATTATGTTTATCAAAAAAAATTGCGATATTGTTATTGCTATCTGATGTATTATTGTATTATATTCGTATGTTTATTAAATAATACTTCGAATGATGTTTTTCGTGTATATCTGTAGATACATTAAAATTACGAATATAAGAATTAATAAATGGTGATAATATTGTAATACTTGGTAATAAGATGATATTTCACGTTAAAAATAATTTTATAATTATAAATTGTTCATAAAATATGTGTTATGGCATGCTTTAATTTGTTTTCATGCCAAGAAATTGGCATACACTAATATGTTATGTACGTATTTATGTACATATAGCATAATTTCAATATTAATTCATATAACTTGAATTTTAAGTTTGAGGAATTCCGAATAGAAATATATGTTACTATGGAAATAAGACAAAGTAAATGTGTTTTGCAATATTCATTTCTTGTAATATAAATTATCTCATTTCTTTTAACAAGTTGTATACATTACACATTCAAGTAATGTGATCGTAATATATAAAGTATAATTGAATAGCATGTTACAGATATAGTTGCATGGACAGATTATTCAATTAAAATAAATTCGTAAAATTAGTTTCGTAAAATTAAATATGAAAATGAAATTTATATTATTTTCAATATACAATAGATATGTGTATATATGCGCACACATACATTATGAGACACATGTTCTAAGAATAATAATACCAAAAATAATTTATATATGTAGTATTAAACAATGTACGTATTTATATGACATGATCCATCGAATTAAACAAAGTTTAATCTATACAATTTAGAAGGTATTAAATTCAATTACATAAAACTAAATCATTTTAAATAAATTCAAGAATGTATCAACAACAATATGCAAATCACAATTTATTATTTATTTTATATTAATTTTTTTAATTATTCGTTGGATGTACAATAAGATAAATGGAAAAGATAAATTATAAATATTTAAAAATTAAAAAATAGATAATATGCAATTAACAGTAAGCGAAAATAAATAAGTTTCTTTTTTTTTTTTTAACAAGTAATATATGAAATATATATATGAAATATAAATGAATAATGAAAAAATATATAATAATATTTATATATTATAATATTCACTTATTGTTTCTTTCATTCTTTTGTTTAGAAATTTTTTTATTTTTTTTTCTTTCTTTATTATTTTTAGAATAATTTTTCTCTTTCTTTTCATTTAATTTCTTGTTTTCCTTTCCGTTCATTAATCTTTCCCTTCTAATTTAATCTTAATTACTTACTAATTCACTTATTCATTTTCTCGTTTATTTTCTTCACAATTTATGCGATATTTCTTATAATATTCAGTAGTTCCATCATAATTTGTTACATCTTATTTTTTCTGTTCCTCTATAACTATAATGTTTCAACAAAAGTAAAATATCAAATACTTTTTTTCATGTAGTCAAATGTTTCATTATGTATATCTTGCATCATGTATATGTACGCATATGATTTTGATCGAACAAGCTAGTATCTAATTTATTTTTTATGTCTTCATGTATTAAAAATCGATTAAGAAAATGTAAATAGAATAATAGCTTACGATCATTCAAATATTATTAAGACAAGATACTTTATTGCTGTTAAATCAAAGGCAATAAAGATTCTTCTGTTTTTTTTTTCTTTTCTTTTTTTTTTCTTTTTTATGTAATCGATATCTTTTAACATGTTTATATTTAATTTTTCACTGTCTGGAACGCCCTAATGAGTTTGGGAGGCATAAAAAATCATTTTTTAATCGATACATTCATAATTTATCGTTTGTAAAGAAATATCGAAATATCGATATTTGTTCTACGTCGTTTGCCTTCCATAGTGTCTCCGTGTCTTTTGAATTACATATAAGATATAAGATTCTCGTGCGGTTACCGATGATATATTATGATTCAATTTGTTACTGTTATGGTATTTTAATTTTGATCCATGCAATATAATAAGATAATAAATCACTATATGTGCATTTGAATCAGAATTAATAAACGCGACGCGTGAGCACCATAGGAGGCTGACAATCTTGGGCATCCCATATTCGCTGTATTAAAACAATGTTACAGCAATAAACATAAACATTGATATATGGTGTATGGAGTATTATTTTTTTCGAATACATAAAACGCAGCAATTCTTTGTTCGTTGAATGATTCAATGTTTTACACGCGAGAAAAAATATTATCTCGCGTTTTAAGTTTTAATTAAAAAAAATAATCATTTCTATTTAATACATATATATATATATAATACACACACACACACACACACACACACACACACA
>NW_006263390.1:700569-705530 GCF_000469605.1 Apis dorsata
TCATTACTGCGTTTTTATCCTTAAATCCCTAAATCTGATTAGGACTGTTCCAGACCATATGGTGTTAGTATGATGTAGCGCGGTAATGGTACTAATCAATATATTATATAAAATATTAAAAAAAAAACAGACTATATATAGAATAGAAATGAAGCTGAGATTAGAATCAGGAAGAAGAAGAAATAAAAAGAGGGAATATTGATAATTAGTAATATATCTAATGTAATAATTTTGAACATATTAATATATGTTAAGCGTTTAAATATTCTAGAAGTACAATGTATACACCATGACAGACCTAATCAGATATCTCTATTTTTTTCTAATTTAATTTATATAAATACAGTATATCGATAAAGATATATTTGAATGGTTTCCTTGCAATAAGAATAATGGATTGTTTAATACATTAATAATAATATAAATAGATATCGAATATTAAAAAAAAATAGAAATTTTGCGACTAGACATGATGCAATGTTTTTTTATCTATTTTATATAATTATACATATATCAAACACTTGTTTATGTTATATAGAAAAAGGGAAAAATATGGAAAATTTATTCGTTGATATTGATAAATTATTAAAATGTTTAAATGCATAATATTAAATCAAATAATTTCACGTGATAGTATTCACATATGTACATCGTAGGTAAGTATAACTTCAGTACAATTTCAACTGTGTTACACAGAAACTTTCATAATATAATATAATGATAATATAATAATAAATATAATATAATGATTTTGAAAAGAAAATGATGTATATTGAATATATTATTGATAAGAAATATCAATTATTTTACTACTATTCTCTCTTTTTCTTTTTCTCTCTCCTTTCGTTTGTTTCGTTTACTATATCGAAACGAAAATTTTGAGTTTATCGAATTCATTATGATATTGTAAATGAATACATCATCGTATTTACAAAATTTAATAAACTATCGATATATATATATCATATAAAATTCCGTTTATCGCATAAAAAACATTTAATCTTATAAGTTACGGATATATTTTTTTTTTTCAGGAAAATTACAAGTAAATGGTAGATCAAGGATACCTTCGAAACAATGGAATTCAGGATTCGAACGAACTGAATTGGATCATAGAATGATGCCTTTAACAGGAAATAGTCCTATTTCTCCACCATTTGTTCGAATTCCCATAGAAAATCGGTCCAAGTACGAAAAATTAATATTCAATGCTGGTGATATATCCAGTGACAGTGATAAAGATTTATCTCAAGAGCGTATAAAGCAAAAGAGGAAAAGGGTCAAAAACGTATTACGTCGAAAGAAAAAAGTGCAAAATACAAAAAATACCATATACCAAGAATATAACGAATCGAATGATTCGATAAGTTTAGCTGATAATTTTAAAACGATTAATGATAATTTGTATAGTCATATTAATTATAATAACACTATTAAATCTAATGGCATTGGAAAAAGTAATGAGAAAAGCAATATTGGAAATGAAGATAATATGGATGAGATAGAGGAAGACGAAAAGAAAAAAGAAAGAGAAGAGGACGAAGAAAAAAAAGGAATAAAAGAAGAAAACAAAAGAATGAAAGAGGAAGAAGAAAAGGAGGAGGAAGTAGAAGATGAGAAAAAGGAAGAAGATGAGGAAGACGAAGAAGATGATGACAATGACGATGATGATGATAATGACGATGATGATGATGATGATGATGACAACGACAATGTCGAAGATGATGAAGACGATAAAGATAATGATGATATCGATGATAACAATAATGATAACGATAATGAGAATGACAAAGATAAAGACAACGACGATGAGAATGATGAAAAATATAAGAAAAAAAATGAAGCAATTTCGGAAAATATACGAATTTATAGCAATTCTATTCAACATTCGGAAAAAAATATTATTATAAATGAAAAAGATTACAGAACAAAGAAATCGAAAAAATATTATCGAGGACAACGATTATCAGTGATTAAAGCCCATAGAGATCCAATAGTTGGACATCAATACGGAGAAAAGCCACTTTTATTGGACGATGAACTCGATTCAGAATCGAAATTAGAATATTTTCATGGTGATCCATTTATTATTGATGATCAATATCACTCAAACTCTCAATTGTTAAATAAAATAGATTCGTTAGAAAGAAATGAGAAAATGAAACATTTAAATAATTTATTAGAAAAATCTGAAAAAGACATTTTTGCTTTGGCTCCTTTTCCAAGATCATCAAGTTATTTAAAAAAAAGTAACGATTGTCAAGAGAAAAATGAATTTAAAACTGTAGTTCCCATTATTTTTAACTCAAGAGTTTCTGAGGAATCAACAAATTTGAAAAGCAAATCACTTTCAAAGTGTAATTCATATCAAAAATACACAAGTGTTGCAAAAGAAAAGATAAATGTTGATTTTTTGGAAAAAAATAATCAGCAATCATCAATCGAGATAACTTTAATTAAAACTCATCGAGACTTTGAAAAAGAAAAAAACATTCAAGATCAAAAAAAAATAGAAATGGAAGAATATATGAAAGACAATGGAAGAGTAGAAGAAGAAAGATTAGAGATAATTAGACAAGAAGATAAAAGCGAAGAAAAAAAAGAATATAGGATAGGAAAAAAAGAAGAAATAGAAGAAAATGAGAAAGAGAATGAAAAAAAAGAAGAAATGGAAGAAGAGGAAAATATAGAAAAAGATTTATTTGGTTCATCGCCATTTAGTCCAAATAGTTTTGTAGTAAACAGTCAATTTCAACAATCGTCTCTTGCTTCTATTCGTACTCTACAATCTTCATCAAATATTCAACAAGCTAATATTGTCTCCTCATCTACAAAAATAATATCAAATTCAAAATTTGATAATATTTCTGCGAGCGATAAATATTCGAATACATTTACGAATGTTTCAAAAGATCTTTTTGGTTCCGTTCCGTTTGATGAATTTACATATTTACAATTGAATGAGAAAGAGAAATGTGACTTGTTAAAAAAGAAAAATGAGATTCCATTTATTCAGCCATCATCATCACGATCAGTGACACAAGAGCCACAACTACAGTCACCAAGTTTTAGAGGATCAATTGGGGACAATACATTACTATTGAATAAAATACTATCACCAGATGCTACCACTGCTATTAAATCTACATCTATTTTACAAGAGGTATATACTATTAAACCGGTTCAACATACCGCACGAATTACCGTTCAAACAGTGAATAGTGTATCGAAACCAGATGTTATACCAGATATTGTTTCGCCTATGTCACCTGAACCATTGGTAGTTACTGATGATCATGATGTACCAAGACATAAAAGAGATAAATTTATCAAATCAGAGAAATCGAAATATCGTTTAATCAATGAAAATCACAATGATGTTAGTGATATTTTATCATCATCGAGATTGAGTCATAAAACTAAATCGATAGGTTACAGTAAAAAAACTTCAAGAATAAAAAAATATTCTGTAGTGAGCACAGCCGCTGGTTTTAGTAACATGAGTTTCGAAGATTTCCCAAGCGATGAGAATGAAGAAAAACAAATTAGGAATACAAAAATTGCGCCTTTTGAAGTAATCAGAGAACCTGAAAAACGGTTTGGATCGCTAAAGAGAAAAAGTAATCCATTTTCTTGAGAATTAAAAATAATATAAAAGAAAATTAGCCTTGCTTTATCAACGATTCTTCAACATGGAATCACAGTTGGACAATTATGCGTTATGTTATCCATTACATTAAATGCTGAAAGCAGAAAAAGAGGAGAAAGAGAAGGCATTAATTCACTGTCTGTAATCTCTATGGTAAATACAGGACAGCAGTGATCAAGTTATGGCTTGGATATTATGTCGAATAGGATAGAAATTATTAGATGTAATTAGTCTTATTAAATTAGTTTTTCACATTAAATCAAGATATTAAAATATTATAAAAAGATGTAATATAATGAAAATAGAAGCAAAACAAAAAGAGAGTGGAAGTATGAAAGAAACAAAAAACAGATAGTAAATAGAAAAAGCGTGTATCTATTTTTGTAGTTAAAAGTTTATACTATGTTTGTACTTTGAAATTTGTAGATTTCTACTATTATGATCTATAATTTGTTACAAATGATGCAATTTTTCTAAAATGAAAATCAAATGGCAAACATGATCAAATGAAACACATTCTCAATAAATATACCTTAGCGTTATGTATTTTGTAATTTATAAAACTTATTCAAAAAAATAATCTTAAGATTATACAAATAAATATATGTACTTGATACTAATCTAATTGCACTATATACTATATATTACGGTTAATATTATTATATCGTATACATTAAATATCTTTTTCCGTTATATGAATGAATTATAAGATATAACAAAATATTTTTTTAATTTATCTATTTATTATATCAATGTATGCGTGCAACTTTCCATTCAATCGGCACATGCGTACATATGATTTATTAGAAACTAAATTCGTGATGCAAGTTAGTATACATATAATCTAGCAATTATTTATATATATATATATATATATATATATATATTTTAAAACTTTATTTAAATGTTCATTATTATCCTTATTATCACCTCTAATAAAACACTTTGTTAAAGTTGATAAGTACAAGTACAGCTTAAAAATTATTAAATTAAAATATTTATGATTTGATACAATTTTTCACTCAATTGTAAATATTTTATTCTTTGTATCAATGCTTTTCATGCATATGTACATATATAACCTATTATTAATAGAATCATAAGTGAATTATTATAATGCATATATTGCAAAATATGATTTTAAAAAATGATAAATGCTAAAATGAAAATTGTTAGGAAAAACTATTGTATAACTGTATCAAAGATTATCTATCGATAATAATACATGTCCTATATTAGTATTAATGTAGTATTGTTTTTTTTTTTTTTTTTTTTTTTTTTTTTTTTTTTTTTTTTTTTTTTTTTTTTTTTT
>NW_006263390.1:705713-706664 GCF_000469605.1 Apis dorsata
TGATGCAATAATCTATCACAATGCTTATTTATTTATTCATTTTTATGCGAATTTACATATACATACAATGTATATTGTGATATTTAATAATGATAAATGTATGATAATGAAAGTATATATGAAAATAAACATATGTTTATTTAAAAATGATATCTGCAAAATGCACTATTAATTTATTATGACAAAATGTATTTCGATAGATTTAAATGATTTAATATTATTATATTAAATAATATTATTATATTAATAATATATTTAATATTATTATATTAAATAATATTATTATATTAATAATATATTTAATATTATGATTTAATATTTTATTATTCTATGCATAATATTTTACATTTTTTATTAAACACATATTCTGTTTGATTTAAGCATCGAGATGAATATAAAAAGCTTAAATTTATTATTTATTATTATACAATATCAATTTGAATTTGATTCTAACAATATACATATATTTCTGATTTTTTTTGTTATAAAGTTCTTGATATAGTACAATTCAAATATTTCATATTATATTAAATCAGATTTAAAATTACTTTATTACATACATATATATATAATAAATATAAATAAAATTATTTGATATTTTTTTATTTTATCGTTTGCAACTAGAATTAATATATAATATATAAAAATATAATTCATTTTGATAACATTACAAAAAAATATAAAAAAGGAGAGAGTAAGAAAAGAATGAAGAAAAAAAAAAGAAACATAAATTTTGAAATAATGAATAATTTTTAACTGCAAAAATTAAGACTATAATTTCTTTCTATTATTAATAATATTTTATTAATAATAATAATGATAGGAATAATTTAAAAAATAATTTAATATTATTTTTATAGTATAGAATTTAAAAATAATTAAAACATTTTTCGATAATATATTTGTTATATATAAAAATATTCTTAAAAGAAAAAAAATCTATAGAATTTA
>NW_006263390.1:706895-714150 GCF_000469605.1 Apis dorsata
TAATTTATAATTTCAGACAATATACACACAATATATAATAATTATAGTAATAATGTAATAATTATAGTAATATACAATGATATACTTTCTAGATTTATATATGTATATATATACATATATTATTCATATAAATATAATATAAATTATTTATGTAATATATATATGTATATATAATTATCAAATATACATATTAATATTAATTTACAAATTGTATAAAAGAAATTTTTGTTTAAAGTAAATATATTTTTAAATTTTATTTAAATATCATTATTCTTTACATTAGATTTTATAATGTTAAAATTGTCATTGTTATTTCAATAAATAATGTTCTCTTCTTTTTTCTTTTTTTCTTTGGTTCTTTCTTTTTTTTTTGTACGCACAAGTATTACTTACACATATAACTTTTATAATTGTAATCATTAAAAAAATATATTATATATATTATATATTAAATATGAATGAAATATATAAATGATATAAATAATAAACACACATATACATATCTGAACATTATATCTAACAAAAAATTGAAAAATGTGATGTTTATAAAGATATAAAAATGCGTTTGGTATAATTATAATGTAGTATAATTAAATAATAAAATTGAAAAAGAATATAATCATTTGTTTTATAAACGTTATAAATTATATATAATTATATAAAATTGTATAAAATTATATATATTAAAATTATATATAAAATTATACAATTATATATAATTGCTTGAAGTAATAATAAAAAAGAAATAATGAATCGATGATTAGTATTAATAATTACATTTATAGATCAACTATTAAATGATATAATTATTAAATCAATTATAGGATTTAAATTTGATATTTGACAGTTTATTATGTTTAATAAGAAATATTTCTTAATCGATAACTTTTGGTCGATAATTTAATATCAACGAAATCTTTTGCGCGCCATAATAATGTTTAGCAAGAATGCAAATGTCCAAGCAAAGAAATTGAACCATGTTGCAATAATAGCTAACCGGAAAGCAAAACCAGTATCAATCTCTTTATTCATTATCCACTTATCATTATTTGTCATATCCGCTTGTAAATAATCCATAAAATCAAAGATCGCTCCGCAAGAAAGTCTGTTACGAATAACCTGTAGAAAGAAAAGGGAAGAATGTAATCATTGTGCAAAAGAATGAGACGAAGATAAAGAAAAGAATTGTACTTTTCTGAATAATATATATCATTAAGTTCTACCTCGGCTTCACGTCCGGAATTTAAAAGATATATTAATCTTTTTCTACATTGCTCACAACTTTTGTAATAACCATCAGTCATCACTATTGCATGAGCCAATGATAAACAGCAAAGTAATACTGTAAGGAACACAGCAGGTATCCATTGTTTATATGGAGTTCGATTTTTAGATCTTATCAGCACTGTTGTTGTTGCTTTGCTACTGTTTAAATTTCTGCGAAGAAATAGAATATATAGAATGATTCTAATTTCTAATAATTTAAACTATATTCATATATGAATGAATTAATATTATTCGAATTTTATGCAAATGTAAAACTATACATATATATATATGGTACATAGAATAAAAATTGATTTTTAAATGATATCAATTTCCGTACCTGTTAACATTGTTATAGACTTGTATAGGCGTATCTAAATTTCTATTAATGCAACTTCTATATCCATGATATGCACCGAGACATAAACCGATTACAATTATAGGAATCAAACCGTATACGCTAAAATGGCAAAATTTTTCATCACCTCCCATAAAACTAGCGAAAGTATTGATACTATATAATATGCAGCCGCAGTTGATGTTATCGCAAACATCCAAGGTATATGTCCAATATTGCCAAATGGTGACCAAACAGGTCAAAGATGTTACCGATAAAATTGCACAGGAAATATATAACACGCTAAGTATTTGTTCCGCTTGTTCTTCTTTCATTTTATTTCTTTGATAAAAAAACAAATGAGAATTTATAAATAATAATATAATAAATCTAATCCAAATAATGTACTTAATAACTTGATATTCATTTCTTTGATTTCTAAATATCGATTATATCTTCCTAAAATATGCTATTTCATTTTTATTATCTTCTTCGTCTATTTAATTTTCTTATTATTATACTTATTTCTTCAAAAATCTTTCTTCACATATATTGATCATTATATTCTCATTATATATGTGTTCATAATTTTAAATTGATTCGTTTAAATTTCAAGAAATGAAAATTTGAATTACTATTAAAGATTTTTAGAAAAGATTTCTAAAGCACGATTTTGCTTTGAATGTTTTTAATTCTATCATATTAAAATGATCGAATAAAATACATTTAAAAAGTGCTAGAATAAAATAGCGATC
The DNA here is from genome assembly GCF_000469605.1 of Apis dorsata. NCBI lineage: Eukaryota > Metazoa > Arthropoda > Insecta > Hymenoptera > Apidae > Apis > Apis dorsata. The sequence continues at coordinate 709,254 of NW_006263390.1, forward strand.
AAATAGAAGTGTAAAAAAAAGAAAGAAAATAGATATTGATACTATAAGAAAGAATAGAAAATAATATGTAGAGAAAATGAAAGTGAGTAGGAAAATTATTCACTTTGAAAAAAAATTCATTATATATTAAAAATATTGGAAAATTGATAATTAACACACGCATATACATAAAAGCGAATTTACAATTTTATTTTAAATATTTTTTATTTTATATTTATTTTAAATATGCATCAATCAATGGATGATTCAATAAAAGATACTAAAAACTATAGTATTTATATCGATTTAATGGTTGAATTTATTTCATTTTTCAAAACAGTTTTTCAAAAGTTGAATTTAAAATATAAAATATTAGAAAAAAAAAATATTAAACTTATCAGTAATGATTTAAAAAAATAGATTTATATATATATATATACATATAATATATTAAAATATATTATATATATAATATACATATAATTTCAATATATTCATAAGTAATAGAATTTGCTATATCAGATTCTGATATATAATTTCATTAAATAAATTAAACTCAGTTTGATTTTTTTTTTAGAAAATTAATTTCTTGATATAAAAAACAAATTATAATTTTGTACATATAATAAATTAAAAATTTAAAAATCGAAATATTTATTAATTATGATATTACTTAAATGATTTTATTATATTTTAATTAAAATATTACTCTAAATGATTTTCAGTTCATTATTTTTTATTTTTATATCGCAATCGTATTAAAACTTATTACAATGATCATAATATGTGTTTCAATATAATCATAGTTACTAAAACTACTCATATCTATTTTTTCATAATGTGATATTTTTGTGGCATAATTGAAAAAAATGTTTAATATCTTACCTTAGTTTGATATATAAATTTATTTGGTAAATCTTTTAACGTTGCACTTTATGAAAAAAAGTTTCTTTCTTTTTTTTTTCTTCTCTTTATAAGATTGTAGTTCCAAAATATATTTCTCTGCTAAATATTTTCTTTTTGCCGACTGGTAGACTTTAACATTGAAATATTTTTAAATATTTATGAATACCGCCTGTTTCTTGTTCAAATAAGCTGAGAATTTTTTATTAATATTTATCGAAGCAATATTTCTATATGTAAGCGTCAAAAATTGCATTAAGTAAAATGCTTAAATATTTACTTCTTATTATTTATAATAAAAAAGTTTGTGTTTCATAAAATATTTTTAACTAGTATTAAATTGACGATTACAATATATGATAATATATGACAATATAATAATATCAATAAAAAATTATTATCTTTGTTTTACTCATTTCGTATTTTTACCGATTTATATTATTACATATGTATATTATGTACATACTTTTAATGACATCAATTATAAGTAATAATATTCCTGTTCACATTTTCTCTTTCTTCTAATATAAATCAGGTTAAATTGTATGACTGATGAAACACGAGAATGTTTGAGATAAACTTTGATAAGATTATCATGCCTTACTGACATTCGATAGTAATCCAGATATTACAAATTCTACATTTTGTCATATTATTTGTGTGTGTGTGTGTGTGTGTACATCATACATATATATACATATATATGTATGTATAATATAATATAATATAATAAATATATGTATTTAAAAGAGAAATTAAAATAGAAATTAAAATAAAATAATTACTATTATAATATATATAAAACACATGCACAAAATATGCGCATATATATAATAGTGCTACAGATTTTTCTTTATTTGTATTGCATATTGATTTGATTTATTTTTACTAAAACGTTTATATTCTATAAAATCTTCAAATATGATTTTCTATATACAAAACAATTTGCTTTCGTTGTGTGAATTTCTAGTAGCTTGAAATCTCGTTCCTCCTATATATTATTTAGATCTGTAAAAAAGAAGTAATATATCTGTGAGAATAACATCGTATTCGTAATTTATATCGTATTATGCATGCAATGCATGTATCAGAATATTTATAATAAATTTTTATTTAATTTTTATATTATGGGAAAACAATAGTAAAATTTGTTTTATTTAATCAGTTTATTTCGCTCTTTTTATTTTTTCTCTGGATTTTCTTTTCCTCTTCTCTTTCAAATTTTCTTTTTTCTTTTATTTTTAATAAGTTAATAAAAGTCATATAAGTTTCTGGAAAATAGAATATAGCTAAAATGTAGTACAAATTGTTACTACAAATGCAATTTTCTTAATCTAACAATAAAAATTATATAAATATCTATCAAGATTATAAATATATATCAAAACGTAATTTATTTTCGTTTTTATAGAATCAAATATCTATATATGCATATATTGAATATTAATTTCATCAAAGAATATAATACATATTTGAAGAATAATAAAAATCAATTTTATATATAACATTATGCTATATATTAATAATAATGATATATAAAGAATATATATTATAATAAGGAAAAAAAATAATTATTATAAACTCAACAAAGCTATATAGTATTTTAACAATAAGAATGAAAAAATATAGGAATAGATAAATTTTTTGTAATAAACATGTTAAAATGATAAACAATTGACTTAAATATGTAGTTAAATACATTTACATGTTTGGAAACAGGAATGGTAAAATTAATCACCTTTGGTAACCTTTGTAAAAATAATCATTCATATATAATTTATATCAATTACAGAATGCAAACCCTTCTATCATTCCTTTGTTAGTACTACTAAGAAATTTAAATCACTATAAGAAAAATATTTAGGAATATTCAGAGTTTTTGCTGTTACACACAGTCTTACGCTGGATTTATATTGCGATGCCTCAATTCCAGTAAGGCTTCTCGATTAGTCCATAAGCAATATACAGATGCTATTCCTAGTCCTATACAACCACCCAATGCACACTTTTTTAAGCCAGCTAAAAACAATTAATCATTATTTATACAATAATAATTTTCAATTTAAATTATATATAATATATATTATTTAAATGTAACATACTTGTAGATTTGAACAACATCCCTGTTCCAGTTGCTGCTACTAATGTATTTAAGGAATCATCTGTACCTCTGACCCAAGATAAAAGCACACCAAATCCACTATACATCACAGATACTATTCCAAATGTATTTGCTAACGAGGATCCACTTTTCATTACATGATTGATTAATCTATAAAAAAAAAATTATTTATAATTTAATAATGTTATATAAGAATATAAAATTTTTCATTTTAATACAACTAAAAATTCTTGAATACATACTGTGTTCTTCTAAGTTTACCAGTTTGGTCAGCTAAAGATGTTGCTTTAATGCCTCTATACAAACCAGTAGCACCTCCAATACCAGCTCCTATAATACATGCTGCACCAATCTGACTAAAAGCCAATTCAAATCTTCCTCTTTGTTTTGCTGCTCCTTCCGGAAATATATATTCTGGTTGGCTTGGAGGAAGATATGCAGGATCAAAATTTAAATAGGGACTAAGTGGCGCTAATCCTTGTTGTGATGTTACTGGAAAACAATATAAAATGTAAAAAAAAAATGTTTAATTTTGATATTAATTATTAAATGTTTATTGATATATATGAATATATCAATAAATATATAATTATATAATTAATATATAATTATATACATATGTACAATACATACAAATACATTTATAAATCGATTTTGCAATTTTATATAATTTTTTCAAAATGAAATAAATAAATTATAATATATTTAAAAATTCTAATATTATAAAAATTTTATTACATATATTATATATTTTGTTGTATATGTTATATATTAATTCAATATATATATATATATATATATCATATCATTGAAATTGAATTCTTTAAACAATATAAATAATAATATAAATATTTTTGTTCATATAAATAATATTTTTTATAAAAATTATTATGAATAAAAATTATATTATTAATCATTAAATAAATATTAGTTCTAATTACCATACTTCTATACTTATTTTTTAAAATAAAATTTCGATATATTAAAGTTATCATATTTTCTTTTTTTACTTAATTGTTTATCTACTAATATAAAAAGTTTAATTTATCACAATGTTTTCATTTATGAGATACATTACACAATTATATAAATTACACAAGAATTTTTTTTATATTAAAAATATAATAACGAAGTATTATTTCATATTATAAATGTATTGAGGTTATACATAATCATATTTAATTAATTATACATATTTCGTATGTTATATCAGTCAATATAAATAAATTATAAATCTCAATTTTTTCTACTATAAAGTAATATTATATATGATAAATAAATTATATCATACATAATATAATTATATTACTCCCTTCTAAATTCATGCAAATTATGCATACTATTATTTTAATCATTAATTTTTTTAATTTACCTGGTATATTTAAATTGCTATATTTTCCACCATTTATTGTATTTTTAGCATTCTCATCACGTAAATCTATCATTTTCGATGTTAGACTGGATAAAATTTTGATTTACACTATTATCACGTTACACTCGTGAACAGAGATCGCGTTCACACGTTTTCTAAAATTAGTTTAAATCATTTACTCTGAATATGTCGAGAATCATATTCTCTAACTCAAATGTTCACCGCGTTAATATATGTAAATAATTATAATAAAAACTAAAACATATCTCTGTAAAGATTAAAGATTTTATAAAATATGTTAAATTGATTTTGAATATAATTATATAATTTTTGCATATATATTATTTAAAATTGTATATATAAATCTAATCAATCTATATAAAATTATTAATTTAAATGCAATGTAAAAAAATATAAATAAAAATAATGATGATAAAAATTCTCTTCTTCTTAATGAATTAAAAAATATAAATAATAAATGTATTATATATATAATAAAATAAATTTTTTAAATTTATTAT
>NW_006263390.1:714532-719435 GCF_000469605.1 Apis dorsata
GTATTAAAATATATAAATATAAAAATTGTATTAAAAATATATAATATATAATTATACGACTTTGTGAAAATAAAAAATATTTAAATTACGCTGAGCTAAAATATCAATGTTCCAATAATAATTTAAAAATTGATTGAAAATCTATAAAATATTAAAATATAATATGTAATAAGAAATATTAATAATATTAAAATAAATGCGTATTTAGATATAAAAATGTATTCTAATAATAAATAAATTAAGATACGATATCGTATAAAATTTTTCTATTGTGATGTATATTTTTCCAATATGATATAAAAACAAATAAATTTTCGAATGATAATTTGAAATTTATTTAATAAGATATTCAAGCAACTAAGTTTAATCAAAATTACGTGAAATGTATATCGATCTCTTTTTCTTCTTTCTGATACTTTTATATTGCCAGCATAAACCTAAAAAGTGGAGGGGAAAGATATTAAGAACACAAGCGACCTCTGTTGTGGCAACGGTCGTGCATCTAACTATGCATTGCATTGCTGTTGAAAATGGCGTCAGGCTCGGAGCTGCCAGAATATTCATCCCCAGCAAAACGACGAAAAGTTGACGGCATCGGTTATAGTGGTACCAGTAGCCAGAAACCTGATTTCCAAGATTGTGAGACATCGCATGATATCCCCAATGAAGATCCCGAAGGTATTTTGACAAAAATATGGTCAATTCATTAATGAAATTTACAAGATTGCAAGATGGCGGTTAAGAAGGCGTCCGCTTTCCTTGCGTTGGTTATCGTTCGTTCGTAGTTGATTGAAGACAAGAGCCGCCATGACAGTTTCTGTGTATGTCGCATATCTAAGTAGCTTCGTAGTTCATTTTTAATTTTATCGAGTATGTAATTGCGATGTTACCAAATTTTTATTTTGCTCCAATAAAATTACTTGTTAATTAACTGTAATTTTTGAACTGCTTCCTAAAACACATTCTTTATAGAAGTGACCATTTGTGCGAAAATTCACAGTGAAAATAGAAAAACTAATCTCAGTGCAAAGGTGTACAGTACATTCGATGGACGTTCACAGATGGCATGATTTTCATTATACACGAACGATACGTGCTGTTGTATCTGATTTAATGGCACCCCGCCAATTTTGAACATTTTCAAAATGATTTATTGTGATGAAATTTATCTTAAATGTGTTTTTATTCATATGAATATTACTTTCTATATTATAATATCTGGTAAACCTAAAAGATATCTAAAAGATTGCTTTTACATGGTAAAATTAATACAGAAAAAAGAAAAATCAATGGAAATAGGAAAAAAAGAAAAAAGTACGAGTTTTTATCTTAAATAGTTCTTTAGTCTTCAATTATTTTTATAATAAAGAAGTATATAGTTAATATTATTATAGAGACATATGGTGGAGATAGTGGATTCAATGAATTAAGTGATGAATCCAAATCAACTTCTATTTCACCGGATGCTACAAACTTAATGACAACCCCATCACGAATTGATTCAACTAGTGATGACACTGGTTGCTTGTAAGTTTTATTTATTATTTATAATATAATATCCATAATTTATATTTATATTTTATATTTTGTTATTAATAATCTCCAATTTTATTATATTTATATAAATTATTGCAATATGAAAAAATTGGTTTATTTCTTATACATTTCAGAATTGATACTGCAGATGAGAAGGATGAAGTATCATCAACAGTTTCAAATTTATCTGATTTATCTGGACTTTCTGATTTTTCTGGTGAAGGAGATATCAATCATCAATGGAGAAATGCATCTTCATGGGTTCAGAAGCAAATGTTGATAGGTGCTGATCCTCGAAATCTTTTACATCATCTTCTCATGGATTCTACTCAGATTCCAGAACAGGTTGATGATTTAACTCTTTGGAAGGTATACAAGAGAAAATTTTCATTTCAATTTAATAATCAAAATATTGCAAAAATTTAAGTTTTAATTTTTGAATGTTTGTTATCAAATATTTTGTTTAATTATATTTCAGATTATAATAAATATGATGTCAGAACCACCACGCCGACAAAAATTAAGACATATAAATACTTTGACAGATGTTGTCAGATTGATACGTAATAGTAACAGAATAATAGTTTTAACTGGGGCAGGTGTAAGTGTTAGTTGTGGAATTCCTGACTTCAGAAGTAGGGATGGTATTTATTCTAGATTAGCACAAGATTTTCCAGATTTGCCAGATCCTCAGGTGATGCAGCTTTAAATATTTCTTTTAATTTAATTTATTTATCAGTTTATCAGAGATGGGGTATTTGAAATCATTTAATCCTTTGCACTCGAGAAGTGATTCTCAAGAATTATTTGATTTAATGCGATAACTCGAAAAGTGATTTCAGACATCACTTGAATTGATGCAGTAACTCGAACAGAGACAATATTTATTTGTTTGATTTTTTTAGAATATCGCTTCATGAATAATTTCCTAAGTTCTTTATATATAATTTTATTAAGTATAAAATAATATACTTTCAAATAGCTAGATTTTATTTCAAATTAAATTGTGATTGCGAATCAGATTGAGTTTTCGACATTAGTTCGAGCTTGACAATAATAATATAGAAATATTATTTTCAAAGTTTATAAGTTTTGTAAGCATAGAATGTGATAATGAAATCAGTTCAAATGAAAATGAATTTGATTTTTCGTTGAACAACAAAATTATTTCTATATATAAAGCAATTGACGATAGAGAGAAGAAAAATAATAGAAGAAGATAGAGATGAAGTAAGAAATATAATAAGAAGTAAGAAAGCGAAAAATAAGAATAATAGACAGTGAATATGAAAGCGATAATGATATCGCAAAAGATACAAAAAGTTCAGAATGAATAATGTGAACAGAATCGGAAGATATATCACGAAGAATATTGTTATAAGTTTGTATCTAATAAAAAATCTGTAGAACTGCAAATATCTTCAAACATAAAAGAATTGAATTTTTTTAAGTTGTTTACTGATGAATTCATTAATGAAATAGTGCGCGAAATATATATAAATTATGCTACAAAAAATTAGAAGGAAAATATTATTACATGTGTATATATATATATATATAACGAACTTAGCATGATGTGATCATTGAAGAATTCTGGGGATTTATTGGAGTAATAATAAATATGGGAATTATGGCATTGGCAAATTTAATAAAATATTGATCAAGGAATAATGTTACATTCTTTTTGATTCAAATATATCACATTCAGAAATAGATTCAGTCAGATTTTTTGAATATTTTATTTGAAAACAATTTCGATACAACATACAAATCCAAGAACATATTTATAATTAGTTCAACATTAGTTTTATAAATTTAAAATTCTTAAATTATTTTATATCAAGAGAACAGAATCTATTATCAAATTCGAATATCATTTGTTATCTATAATCCAAAAAAATCAATTATATAGAATATTAGAATTTACATGATAACAGGTAGAAACAGTGACTATGTTTGTGATATTTTACTCTATTATGGAGCTTTCATAATAAAGAAATTCATAAGACTTGATCTTCCAGTATTAATCAAAATTCTATTATATAGAATTTTTTATAGAATATTGTTGGATAAAATTCCTGTGATGTTTAAGAACACCATATGTTCACAGATCGATATTATATAAGTTATACCTTGGTTCAAGAATTATGCAAACTGAAATGCCATTTAATAATTCTAATAATATAATAAAATAATATAATATAATAATAAAATAAGAATTTGTCAAATAATAAAAAATAAATTTATAAAAAAATATATAAATAATAAAAAAACCAAAATTCAACAAAAATTACATGGTAGCATATCGCAAAGATTATATTTTAATTCTGGTATTATTGAAAGATAAAATTATTGAAAAAGATTGTCACTTGATCACTTGGGATAATGGAATAACTCTCATAAAAAAGATTTTACAAGGTGTTATTGAAGTTACTATAAAAAAAACCTAATATTATTATAAACTATATAAAATATGGGAAGCATTGATCAAGCAGATCAGTATGCTTTGATATATTATTTTCTAAGAAATGGTGGCATAAACTATTTTTTTCGGATTTAGAGTTATGTTTAATCAATTCATATATTTTATATAAATCAATAAAAAAACAGAGAAACAAAATGAATGACTTAGTCATTTGCAATATATAAAAACTTTAGTTGATCAATTGAGAAATTTTCGCTAGATTCGTGATCGATTCTATTTCTACTTCTTCTATTTCTTCCTTCAATTTCCGTTGATGAAATCCGTTTGAATGAAAAGTTGCACAGTATTCTAACAGGAGTTAAGAAGGATTGCAAGCTTTGTTTTCAACGAAAAACTAAACAATATTTTACTGCGATACTTATCTTGACAAATTGAAAATGTATCTTGGCCATTGTTTTATAAAATATCATAAAACAATAATATAGAATTTAATATTTAATAAATTTTCTTCTTTGATATGTAAAAATATTAAAATATAAAAATTATATATTAATTTGTATGTGAAATCATTTTAAATTAGCTCATTTTAAGAAATTCACTGAAAATTATCTCGAGTTGTTGGTTCTGCCGAGCAAAAAAAGATCTCGAGCGCAAAAGATTAAAATTTAAAAAATTTCAAATTTTGTTTACAACTTCTAAAATTTAAATAAAAAATAATTTGTATAAATTTATTTTTATTTCATCAATAAAATTTTGCTTTATTAATAATTGAATTTATGTTCAGATTTTAAATTTATTTTAATGGTATAATTTCACCAATTGTTAATAGATTATACAAAGAAAAAATAAAAATTAAATGTTTTGCAAGCGAAAAAAATGACTATTATTATTATTATTATTATTATTATTATTATTATTATTATTATTATTATTATTATTATT
>NW_006263390.1:719671-723640 GCF_000469605.1 Apis dorsata
CAATTATTTATGAAACTGAATTTGAAGAATCCTAGAAAGAAAATTTTAGTACATAAAAATCTTCAAAATAATAATAAAAGAAATTTCGGTTTTAAAAGTTTCTAAATATTATGAAATTTCAAATTCTTGAAATTTTACGAATTCAAAAATCAAATTTCGATTCATCTCTTAAATTTCGTTTTTTGTATATTAATTTTAATTTCTTTTTTTCATACATTTCAGGCTATGTTTGACATTAATTATTTTAGTCAAGATCCAAGACCATTTTACAAGTTTGCACGAGAAATTTATCCTGGACAATTTAAACCAAGTCCTTGTCATAGGTTTATAAAAATGCTTGATAAACAGAAAAAACTTTTAAGAAATTACTCACAAAATATTGATACGTTAGAACAAGTCGCAGGCATTGAAAATGTGATTGAATGTCATGGTGAGTGATATATATGATGAATGAATATATATGAATAGAAAAATTAAATTTTTCGTTTTGAAATTAAAGTAAATCTTTACATATACCTTATTTAAGGCTCCTTTGCTACTGCATCATGTACAAGATGTAAATATCAAGTGAAAGCTGATGACATTAGAGAGGATATATTTTCCCAGAGAATACCATTGTGTCCAAAATGTCGAATTAACACTTTGCCTCCCATTTTGGAGATTAATCTTAACGAAAGTTATAAAGGTAATTATATAAATATAGATATTTTTGTAGCGTTCATTGATGTTGTATGGTCATTTTGTATTGATTGCCAATTTCTCTATGGTGTGGAAAATTAGCTACCTAGTGATAGTTTTTGCTATTAGTCTTTCCTATAGCGCGTCGCGAGTCAGTGGCCATGAGAGAACATTATCTACTCTTTACGGAATACATCTTCGCTAAATGATGTTGCCATTTACTCTGATCTACGCATAAGTTGATACATCAATTGTAACTACGAGTAAAACCTTGGCTTGTTTATAAGCATATAAGGTAAAATTTTAAAAGTTGCATCAAGTTACCCGTGCGTGCTGTTTAGCCAGATTTGCGGGGTACAATTTGTGATACGCCGTTCAAAAATTTTTGAAACTAAACAAATACGATGTGTTTACAATTGAGTAAAACAGACAGCGCAATCTGCTACGGCTAACGGAAAATATGCTTAATAGAACAATTTTCATTAGAAATTTTCATCATTTACAGATTTAGTGACACAAGGTATAATGAAACCAGACATTGTTTTCTTTGGCGAAGGACTTCCGGATGCTTTTCATGATGCTATGGCTAAAGATAAAGATGAATGTGATCTTTTAATTGTAATTGGATCGTCATTGAAGGTCCGACCAGTAGCATTAATACCTTCTTCTATTCCATCTCATGTTCCACAAATCCTTATTAATCGAGAATCATTGCCACATTTAAAATTTGATGTTGAACTCTTGGGAGATGGTGACATTATTATAAATCAATTATGTCATTTGTAAGTATCATTTATGATTACTGTGTATAGTTAACTAATATAATATAATATATCATATACTTATATATATGTTTATATTCTTAAAGAATGGAAAACAGTTACAAAGAAGTATGTTGGAATGATACAATACTTAAGGAAACAACACAATTGTTAGCATTGCGTTATGTAACAGATGATACTTGGGAACAAAGTCAAGATACATCATCAAATACCATATTATCACGAGACAGTGTGGAAATTAATTTTAAAGCACATGATCCTCAATCTATTGAAAGTCAAGATAATCTTATGATTCACAATAATATTGTAGAACACTATGAAGAGAATATGAATGTGCGTATTTCACCTTTCTGCAATGATCATACCAATAGCATAGAAGAAAAATTCAATCTTTTAGGAGAGAGTCCTAAAAGAAGATTAGGAGAATCAAGCGTAGAAAGTAGCCCAAAAAGAATGAACTTTGGCAGCAATTGTGTATTACATTTCAATACATGTCCTTCAAAGACAGAGACTATTTCAGAGAGTTCGATCGATTATAAATTTCATACAGTTTCTGTAGAATCTACATCGAAAGATATTGGGAAAATTTATAGTTTAGAAGAGTGTCAAGTATTTCCAAGAATAATAGAAATCTCTTCGGAAAATGCATTATTAGATTCTACTTTAAAGCCACATCATTGTGTAGAAAATAGAACATCTTTAAAAATGAATAATGATTATTCAACAATGAATTCTACTGAAATTGAAAAAACGAATTTTAAACCAAGACAAGCTTCTATCGATTCTGCACTAGATTCCGGTGTAGGTGATAGTTGTAATAGTGTCGACAGTCATGAAGACAAAAATAGTAAAGAAGAATTAAAAAATGGAACATTAAATCAGCATTGTTGGCATCCTAAAATACGAAAAAGTCTTGCTGAAAGATTACCAGGTATATAAAAATTATTAATTTGTTCTCTTTTAATTTTCTTTTTTTTTTTTTTTTTATTATTTCTTTTACGTTTAAATAAAGAATAATGATAAATGTAGAAATAAGATATTATTTTTTTGCAGAAAATTCTTATTATCAGTTGGCACCAGGAAAATACATATTTCCTGGAGCAGAAATATATTCAGATCCTGAAGAATACGATCATTGTTCGCTTTCCATAAATTCTGAAAGTTCGGATAGCGACAGTGATTCTTCATCCATAGATGAAGAAGAAGATGATGAAGTTGAAGAGGAAGAGGAGGAGGAGGAAGAAGAGGAACAAGAGGAGGAAAATGAGAGGAACGAAAATCAAGTTGAGGATAATGATGATAAGCTGAAAGAAAAACTAGGTATGAAAAAAGAAGGCCATGAAGAGGAGAATAATGAGAAAAATATTAAAGAAGATATAAAAGGACACAGAAAAATAGAAACAAAGAATGATAAAATAGAGAAAGAAAATAATCAAAGAAAAGTAATGGAAAGAGAAGATGAAAGAAGAAACATAAGTAAGTTTCATAATGAGAATATTTTAGAAAATTAAAAAAAAATGTAAGTTTGTTATTAAATGAAAAATAATTACCATAAATTAAAGTGATTGATGTTAGAAAAAAAAGAAAATTAATACAGATGCTAATACGTAACGTGACTGAAAATATAAAATGGACAACAGCAAATTATTCATGCAATGATATACATGACTTAGGGTAAATTGCATCTGAAAAGTAACGATTTTAATTCTTACTACTTTTATCAAATTTGCTTATTTGATGAAGCAAATGATAAATAGTTGGAAAAAAGTGCAATTTTTACCATGTTTCACGTATACATACAATCTTTACATGCGTAAAGAGATGAAAAAAGAGACTCCTAATATAAGTAGGATTCATGTTTATCTTTTACCAAGATTTGTTAAAGATTTTTTAAATAAGCTACATTTTACAGTGAACTAGTCACAGAACATTAGAAGTTACTGTGAATCACAATTTTGTAGTTATGATAGAAATATAGCAATGGTAAAATTTTTGTTATTAAATGGAAAACTTCTTTATAAAAGATGTTTTCAATAAGCTTGTTTGCAAAAAGTTCTCCAAAAATATCTTATAATTTTTATTTTTAAAAAGTACAAACTGAATAATATTTTCAGTGAATTTAATAATTTGCATAATTAAAAATAAGCATGTTCATATATAAATGATTCAGAGAGATAAAACATAATTAAAAAATTTGTATCGTTCGATGATCACAGATACAAATACTGACGAATATATTTGCGATAATTTTCTAATAAGCAATTAAAGATTTGTAAAAAAAAATTTTTTTTAGAAAATTCTGAAAAAAAAGTTGAAAGTAAATCTTTAAAAAAAAAAGATATAAAATTGCAATTTTATTACAAATCCAAACAAAAAAAGTAAGATTATCCATGACTTACTTATGATAGATGCTATAATTTTTTCTCTTTTTTTTTTCTTTCCTTTCTTAATTTTGTATATAATGTTTGATATTATTTTTTTGATTTTTTCTTTTTTTTTTTTTTTTTTT
>NW_006263390.1:723759-724844 GCF_000469605.1 Apis dorsata
TCTGGGAACCAATGTTCGAAATGGATTTGATTCGAGAATATAATTCGTAAATATTTCACATAAAAAAAAATATAGATTATAGTCATTTAGAATATTGTGCAATTATAGAAAGATAAAAATAATTTAGTATATTATGCGATATATTCTCGAGAAAAAAAATAATATATACAATGAATAATGAATATATGAGATAAAATAATACACGTCAGTGTTTGTTTCATTGAAATAAAAATTTAGATCGGTATAACTGAAAAGAATAAATTCTTTTCAATTTAAAATATTTTACAATATGTATCCAATTAAAATATGCAAAATTAATTTTTATAAAAAATATTTAATGATTTTTCTCAAGAGAAAATTTAATGAAAAATGACAGTGAATCTTTTTTTTAACAAGAAAGAAAATTCCAAGATAAATTAGTATTTGTTTTAATATTGTAACTACTTTTACTTATTATTTCATTCTTACAATTTATATTATTATAACATGCTATTGTCATTAATTCTTTTGCTATTATATTTTACTCATGCAGAATTATTATTAGTAATTATTTATGTTTTGTAAATTATTGTATAAGTTAGAGAAATCGAAAGAATGTCGAGTGTTGATGATCGCGAATTATGTATTTTTGATGCTTCATTTGATAGTGTATATGAAAATATGAACAAAAGTATTAATTATGTCACAAGACTTGTAGAAAGAAGTACATTAATGTGTTTGAAGTAATGCATTAAATGAATAGAGAATGGTGTTGTGTATGTGTATGTATGATATTATGTTGTGCGTGTTATATGTATAATTATAAAACATTTTCAAAAACTATAAAAAAGGTGCTCTGTATAATATAAAATTTTAGCATTGGAAAATGAGAGGAAGAAAAAGAAAGGAAATTTGAAAATAGCAAAGACAAATACACTCTATAGATTTAAGTTTTAGCAATAAGTATTAATTATCAATTAGTTTCAAATACAAAATTAATCGCGATCATATTGTAGCAAAGATCTTCAGATTCGTTAGATTTGATTCTTTTTCTCTCTCTCTTTTTTTTTTTTTTTTTTTTTTTTTTTTTTTTTTTTTTTTTTTTT
>NW_006263390.1:724906-725991 GCF_000469605.1 Apis dorsata
AATGTACAAAGCAATGTTGGATAATTTTGGCATTGCATATTATTTTTATATGGATGAGAATGTGAGTAAAATGAAATAGACAGAAAGAAAAAAAATATAAACATGAAGAATTAACTCATTAAGAACTAACATTGCGTTAATGCAACATTTACAGTTTTTTTTTTTTTAGTTAATATTACATACATAATTAAATTTTGTTTTTTAATGTTATAGTTATAAAAGAAAATTTTAAGAATTTGCTTTATAATATTAATAATTTTTTTCAATATTTTTGCTTTCTTAAAAATTCTAAAATTTTATAAGTTTGGATAAATGTAATATTTATAAGTATTATGATGATATATATTCTTTTTTAAATCATGAAAATTTCATTTGTATTTTTATTTTTTGTAATAATTTTCTATAAATTATCTGTTTTAATATATATTTTGTACTTTGACAAAATATATTATATTTTATATATAAAAATATATTTTATTTTCTTTTTTTATTAATGTTGTATTTGTGCAACTTTTATGTAATATTTCACTGCATAGTCCTTAATAAGTTAAACAAAAAAAAAAAAAAAAAAAAATAAGAAAGAATAACGTATAATCTTCGAGAAATTGTACGTAATGAATTTAAATCAAATGTGTGTATGCATCACGTGAATATGTGTATAAGCATGCGTATATGTGTATATAGGATCGATGTCCTTTTGAAATGTATTGTCACCATTTTCACTAGGAAGAAATAAGTGAAATTTATTATTATTACTCTAGAACAAAATATTTCCAAAAGTCGTTATGCCTAAAATCTAAAATGAGTATCCATATATGTATATTGATTATAGATAGTAAACAAATGAGATTAGTAGATTATCAAAAATAACTCAAGATTTATTAAATACGTTTTCAACGCGTGACGTAAAGTTTTATTTTTTATTAGCAAAACATATAAAAATATAATAAGAAAACTATGAACATTGAAAATTTTTAGAATGATTGAAATAAAACAATGAAAGAAGGGGAGAGGGAGCGAGCGAGCGAGCGAGCGAGCGAGCAAGAGAGAGAGAGAGAGAGAGAGAGAGAGAGAGAGAGAGAGAG
>NW_006263390.1:726034-736604 GCF_000469605.1 Apis dorsata
ACAAAAGTTTAATTTCTTACGAATGTAGTTAGCTTATAAAATATACAAGATATATCTTCTGCGCTATGTACAAATAGCTTTATTTATCATTATTTTGCAAATCGATATGCAAAAAGTATAAATTAGAAATTATTTTTTAAAAAGCTATACTTTATTTTTATTTATTTAAAATTCATATAAGTAGATAAATATATAGATAGATAAGTTGATAAAAAATAAATAAATATATAATAGATAAGATAGATAACAGGTACGCATATAGACAAATAGACAAATATATAAAGTGGACACCAGGCAAAAGGAGATAGGATAGATAAAGAGCAGACAAATAGGCACACAGAAACAAAAAAATATAAAAGAAAAATTAAGATACATATAGGTATTACGTATGCTGCACGCAATATACATACATTTTGTGTGTATGCAAAAATATATTGAATGCACAAACTGTGTATATATAAATATACATATACACTTTAAATGTGTATAAAAAATTAATTTTAATCGATACTAAACATTTTTCATAACTTTTGAAACTTGATTCCTCTCTCTCTGTTAATCGACTAGCATAATTGCATTGTATCTTTTTTTAATATAATTTTCATGTATATGATCTGTTTTTAATGGATCGGTCATTTTATTCTTGTATTTTATTCTTAAATTTTTTTTTAGTTTTCAGTTATTTAAAGAAAAAAAAAGAAAAAATAATGAATGATAAAAATATGTTTTTTGCATTTATATTATAATTTAAATATATTGCATACTGTCGATTCAGAGAGAAGCATTGCAAGAATTCGACAATCATGCCAACTTCTTTTTTTCATGTACTAACTTTTTGTATAAATGTGTCACATGTAAATATTTATTATTTCTACTGTATGATGAGAATATTAAATCATAATCGCTTCGGCTGACTAGTGAATTATTATGCAATATTTGTTTTTTTTCCAAGTTGGAGTATAAAATCAAAACATTTACATAATAATACTATTATTGCTTATATCTATTTTGCTTATATATTAACAAAATAATGCTAAATAGTTTTTTTTTTAAATATTATTCATTGTTCAGCCGATCCGAAAGAATGCGAGATGCAATTTTTGGATTTTTTATAATTTGTTATTTAATATAATGGATGTTATAGAAATGTTTTCTATATTTAAAGTTATAAGTTTTCTGTTTTTTTTTGGTATTATTAACGTGTAAGCTTATATCTTAAATTAAATACTTTTTTATGATAATAAAATGACTTGTTACTTTGTTTTATATAACACTTACACTCTCTGTAATCCATTTTGAATTGAAAATTTAATTCCTATTATTCTTTTTATTATTAAAAATAATAGTTGTTAATAATATTATATTGAATAATGAAAAAAAAAACATAGATTTCAAGTAAGAAATTGAAAAAATATTTAAATGATATAAAATGTATAAAATAAATTCGATTATAATGCAAAATTTTTTGAAAATCAAATAATTTTTAGCAATAACAATAAGAATTGTTATTATAATATATCTAATCTTAAAACTTGATCTTTTCTACTTTAAAATGTTGAACAAGTGATAAAAATATTGAAGAATACATTTAAAAAAATGAAACATATAAAAATGAATGAGTTAATTCTTTAAATAATTCTTATGAAAGTAAATGATTGTTAATAAATTGGAGAATAATGAATATATACAGCAGGCAAGATTAATTCTATTTGTTTGCTTGCTTATATGTTTGTTTATTTATTGTGTGCATGTGTATGCGTGTGCGTGTATATATATATGTATATATATATATATATACTTATTTATTTATTTATTTACTTATTTTATTTATTTATTTATTTCATTGTTGTATGTCATATAATATTTTTGTGTCGTATATTGCAATTATCATAAATCAAATTTGAAAATAGGCTTTAAATTATTATAACAATATATCTTAGATAATAATTGAAGCGCTCCCTGGAATCAATAGAGCTGAAAACTCTCGCAACAATTTTCACGAACTTTTATCGAAATTTACGCCTGTATATGTAGGGGACCGTTTCAATTACGATATCATCGCTATATATATATATATTGAACACTTGTTGAAATCCCCCCGTTAAGAAAGATTTTCAAATGTTCAATTAAAATGAACATTTCTTATACGTATTATCGAGTGTTCATCTAATAGAATACTTAATACATCATACTAGTTTCAGCCGAAACAGCAGATGACGTTTACTATTTACCTTCCATTTCCTATAGTTACGTTATGCGTAATAATAACCATAATATAATGATAAACATTATTACCACCACAGAGCATTAATAGTGTTATAATAGCACTGTTGCTAGGGACGCATGAAGATATATTTATGTGACGGCGGCCCCACTACCTGTTTAATGCAATGAACGATACTCATTCATCCGAGTAAGATTCATTATACACATACATAATATTCAGTGTAGTATCATTACATTATATATTAACTCGTATCAGCATATTTTTCTTCATATTGTTTTTTTTTTATTCTTCTCCTATGTTCTTCTTTTGTATTTAAAGAAGATCTTAATTGAACGATTTCGAGACATCCGTTGATTTTGTTTTGGCCAAGTATGTTGTATTTGTTTATAAAGTTAATTATGACGTTTTTCTTTATTTATCGCTCTTTTTTTTCTTTCACTCTTTTTCTCAATTGTTTCTCTTTATTACACTTTAACATAAACATTCTTGTATAATTTTCATAATTAGCGATCGCTTATGATTGTTTTTCGCTATGATTTTTACGTCAACAAAAAATTAAAATGAAGAGAAATTAAAAAAATTAAACGCGAAATATAGCTATCATATATATTCGACATAAAATAGCAGAATTTCTAATATGAGATCATTATCAATTGTATCTGTTGTGACATATCGTAATATTTCTGTCGTTTTTTTTTTTTTTTTAATTTTTTAATAATACAAACCACATATATATAAAATAAAAATTATCATTCTTTTCCTTTCTTTTTCTTCTTTTTTCTCTTGTTTTAGATTTGATAGTATATGTGAACAGGAATATTCAAGGAAATGGCAATGAGAAGATACAATTGGATAAACGAGAAGCACACCTAAAAGGAAATGATATAGTATAGTAATAAAGAAATGTAATGATATAGTGGGAATTAGTGATAAGATGGTGATAGTAAGAAAGGGAAAGAAAAGGAAAATTATGTTCATGATATTCTGAAATTGGAAACAATTTTCCAAATCTTTCGTTTCTTCTTCATTTTTTTTCTTTTGAGATCAAAGTATATATTATCCAATCAAAAACAAAAATAACTCTTTTTGATACGACAATAATAATATTATTATTGTTATTATTATGTATTATTTAATCAATATAACATTATTTAGCTATCCCTGTGGTAAATCGAAGCTTTTATTTTCGCACGCAGGACAATTGAAACAAAGCTTTTTAATTTGATACACGAAATTCAAGGAACAGAAAAAAGGACAGGTTTTAATTCGAGATGTACTGCTACAGATGAAGCGAAAGCTGATGTAATTATCATATGCGCATCTGAATTTATTATGATGAATGTCTATCAAATATTGTAAAGTTTGAATCTTGTAACTTGGATAAATCGATTCACCGAACGATCACCATAGGAAAAAGTTTTGTAAATTGTTCTCGACATTTCATAATAGGTCAAAAAGTTGGTTAGACAATGATCCTGGAGTACAGAAGTAGTGTGATCGAAATATGATCGAAAACGAATTGAAAACTACTATTTTGTTTTGTTTCAATCTCACCTGACTATCTTTTTTTTTTTTTTTTTTTTTTTTTTTTTTTTTTTTTTTGCTTCATATTTTTCCACATCGTATTCAATATTTGCTTGTATTGCATAATTATATTAGACAATAGTAATAAGTTGTAAGGATTTACCATCTTAGCACCTAATGTGACAAATAATATGGAATCTGTTTTGTAATGGATATAATTAGGATAATAATATAATTTAAGTATCTAAAAACAATGCTTCGTATTCCAGTTACATCTATTTACTACTTCGAATTCCAGGTTTTATTTCATATCATCCAGGTAAGAAAGCGAAGTCGCCTTCACAAAAATTTCTCCCTGTTTTTTCTTTTTCTTTTTAATGAGTCCATTTATTCCATGCCTGCAATCAAATTATTACATAAATGAAATAGTAAAATAGATTAAAATATATTTGCTTATTTATAAATTTATAAACAAAAATGGAACAGTGTACAATTACAGTGTACAAATTATATTATTATATTATATTCCATAATATATTATAATAACATATAATACCTTATAAAATATTCATAATATAAATATAAATAATCGATAAGAGATTTTATTCAATTCCTTTTTTTAATTTCAATTTTAATAATAACTATTCTAATTTTATGTATAATAATTTATATAACATACCGGATGTTGTTTATCTTGCACAGCATCTGGTATTCCCCATGCTGGTGGATCCATTTTATTTGTTTCATTCGGAGGAATTTCTGTCAATGTAGGCGTTCCAAATTGTCCTGGCAATAATGTTAATCCTGGCATTAGCGACAAAGTAGTTGCGCTTCCATTAGGAAAAGGTTGTTGTTGAGTATCAACGTGACCCTGCATATAAATTAAAATAAAATTATTAGATAAATAAAATTAAATTTAAAAAACATGCATATAAATTTAAAAGAAAATTTTTAAAAAATGAAAAAAATAGAAAAAATAAGAAGAAATATGAAAAAAAACATGAAAAGAGAAATGAATAAAAAATGAGTGTCAAAAATATAAAAGTTTACCTGAAAAGAAGATTCCATCATTTGATGTAATTCAGCATCAACATTGGATATACGATTATAAGTAGCATTAGATCGAAACATTTGATGCCTATCTATTCCTGGTGCTAAACTTGCCCAAGATCCAACAAGTTTTTCATTATTTAACATCCAATTGATGGAATCGGCATCGCCACCAGGTCCCATCCCTGCTGTTGCATAATTTTTCCATGCTCTTTCTGTACCGATCGGTCGTGGTACCTTACGGTCCTCTATTTTAAGCTGATTCATTTCCTGAGCTACTTGTGCTGGCGAAGAAGGTGATATAGCTGGTGACCCACCATTTTCTAAGCTCGTAATTAAATCGATGCTTCCAGGTTGTGCGGTTATGTTTGCCAAATGATTGGAGAAACTAATTTGGCTTATCATTGGATCTTGATGGGGTGGATAATTATTGTGCGGCGGAGCAAATGGCCAACGAGTTTGTCCATTGGTTGAGATTCCGGTATTTCCGGGAGTGGCCCGAGATGGTGCTTGATATTTTCCCAAAGGAAAATTTCCAAGCATTGCTAGATTATTAGATTGGATTGCGGACGGAGGGGGTGGTGGTACAGTAGCAAACATATTTGGATGCATTCCCGCCGCCGGCGAACCCGCATTAAACATTGTCACTTGAGGTTTGCTATTTAAATGTAGCGAACTAGAAAAATCAGGCGCTCTAGGATTTAACCTGGACATACTGACAGTAGTGTTCACCGAAGCAGATGGTGAAATTGTTTGTGTGAAATTTTGCATATGTGGATGAAAAGGTAAAAGTGGATGACCTTGCCCTTCATTCGGTACCATCTTTAGTAAACTTGAATTTACATTTGGATGTTCATAACCAATATTATTTCCTTTAAACAAACCTACGTCCAACGTTGGTTGTGACGTAGAGGCTATCACGTGCGGCTGATGAGTTGTTGTATTACGAGTTCCCGTCAATTCTCCTTGAAATACTGGCCTACTAAATTGTGCTCCCATAGCTGCTCCCATTTCTATATTTTGTTGAGGAATCACTGGTCGTGCTACTGCCAAACTACCAGGTGGTTTATTTGAAAGAGGATGTTCGCTGTAATTTCCGGATGACTGAAATTGCGGTGGTTGAATAGGATTATGGCCTGTATTTGATGATACGCCACCACTTCCTATACTAGTCACATTCGTGTTAGTTGTATTGTTTGATTTACTTGAAACAGGAGAACACATTGTTGTTCCTCGATATCCAGGAGCTTTTGAAGCATCTACCTATATGAACAGTGAAAAAAAAAATTATTAAAATATCTGTTAAAAATTATAAAATGTTTATTTTACAATTGTGATTATTAAAAGAACAAGAGAAAAAAATAAAAAATGAAAGTATAATTAACAGCTAACCTGAGGAGGTACGTTGTCAATAAATTTAGATGAAGATGAACCCGAGATATTTACGGACACTCCACCACCTCCAGCTACAGTTGCAAAATTCATACCCTTTTGAGATTCATTTTCTCGGCCGCCCCACATTGACTGTTGCGTAACTTTAGTAAAAGTATCATTAAATAATGAATATTCAAGAGGTGTATTATTCGTCTGTTGTTGTTGTTGTTGTTGTTGTTGCTGTTGCTGTTGCTCTTGAATTGTCGATGCAATTGGTGGCGAACTACGCGCTTGTTGTTGTTGTTGTTGTTGTTGCTGCTGCTGTTGCTGTTGCTGTTGCTGCTGCTGCTGCTGTAATTGCTGTTGACACTGTGATGATATCGGGGGCGACGGACTAACTCGTATTGACGAGTTTGAACAAGTTGAAGTAACAGTACTTTCCGAACAGTATGCAACCACAGTGCTTGTTGCTGGCGAAACCGCCGCATTTGAGCCGGGAGAATAAGTAGATTTTCCAGAGTAATGAGAAACCATAGTTGGTGGAGCAGACAAAGTAGGCAGTGGTCGGCAGTGTTTTGGCGATGTATTGACTGCAGACTGTTGAGATGAAGTCTGAGCCATTGCCGCGGCTGTAGCTGATACAACAGTCACTGTATTTGCTTGCAACGATTTTTGTTTGTTTACCGTAGTATGAGTGGATTGCATGACGGTAGTAGATGTATGTGTTGAGGCAGTGATTTCAGATAATTTCGCTGCAAATGTTTGCGTAGTACTTGTCGTTACAATTTTAGTTGCTCGTCCAGCAGTCATAATTGCACTCGTATATGACATTGTCGTCTTTGTATTTGATGACGAAGCCATTTGAGCTGCTACAGCTTGGGCTCGTTTTTCAGCTGCAACAAATATATATAAAACAATATATTAATCAAATATCTATTAATTAATGAATATTTTTTTTGCTGCGATTATCTGCAATTTTTTTATATATATTAAGTTGATTAATATTATTAATATTATAAAAAAAAAATAATTTGTTATTACCTGCAGCTACGAGTCTAGGTGCCGTTGCACGTGGTAAAGGTGTTGGAAATGCTCCAGTAAGTTTAATAGTAGATGATGATCGAAGTGGAATTAACTGATTAACGGTAGACACTCCAGATGTATAATTAGATTTATTAATTTGCGTGCTACTGGAACTAGATGTTAGACTTAGAGGTTTATTTATAGGACCCAACTTTGCTTTACTCGACTAAAATTAAAATATATGTGACAAATTAGAATACGGATCGACTATCTTTTAATCTTTCAAATTTTGCTATAATATATAAATTTTTCAAATATTTATATAATAATTTGATATAATAATTTGGTTGATCTTACAGCTACAGTAGATATTGTTTTATCCCAAGAAGAAGTTGTAACAACTGCCAATTTTGATTTTGGAAGCATTTGCAGTATGTCAACATCTGGATCCTTAATGAGAGCAGCTATTAATGTATGAGCTTGTTTTGTTGCATCAGATGATCCTCTAAAAATAATAAAAACAAAAATTAAATAAATCATATATTATTCTAATATATTTAACAAAAATTAATAATAAAATATGCATACTTAATGGTAATAATTCGTTCACCCTGACATTTGCTTTGTTTTTCAACTTCAATATGCGCTCCTGTTGCACCTCTAATAGCATTTATATTACTTCCGCCTCTTCCAATAACTCGACTAATAGCATTTGGTGGAACAGATACTTTTTTTGAACGGAATGGTGAATTCATAAATCTTCCAGAATCATCAGATTGTCCCCTATTTTAGAAATTGTTTTAAATTTTTATTTAATAATTATATCTCTATATGATAATATAAGTTATAAGAATAATACCATTGATAATTTAAATAATATTTCTTACTTTCGTACAACTTCTTTCCAGCCTTCTTCGCGTTTACCACCCTGCTTAGGACTGGTTGTATTATTTGTCTTTGCAGAAGTATTTAATGCATCGCCATCATATTGATTATTATAGGATTTCTTGCCTTTACCAGGCACATACGTTTCATTACCAGTTGCTTCGAAGTCTTCTCTATCGGCAGGATGTCTCGACGATTCAAACACTAGTTGACTTTTCAATTTTCGTTCATTACAGTTTACAGTCGAAGACCTAGAACTCATTGTAATAGAAGTCGCAGATACAGATACTGTATTAGATGCATTATTTATAATTCTCCTGAAAAAATAAAAACATACAAAAAATTAAAAAGTATTAAAAAAATTTATATATGTATTCAATTTGCAATAAATATTGTTTTTCATATCATCATTTTTCCAACTTACTTTTCGGACGCATTATTTTGAGATTTAGTAGGGGTAATAGAATTTTGTGATAAAGTAGTACTTTGCGTAACAACAGACTTTGGAGATCTTTGAGGAGATGTGTCTTTTTCATTATTAGTAGAATTATTAGTTTTCTTTTTCTTCTTTTCTTTCTTTTTCTCTCTAGCTTTGACATCATTACTACTGCAACTGCCTTGACTATTTGCATCGATTCCACTATCACCTTCTTCTCTGTAAGGATCCTCTGGACTTCTATTAACCGGTGATGGCATACTATCCATTCTTTCACAACTATCTCCAGTTTCGTGTTCACTATCATCCGCTCTATCGCATTCTTCGTCTCCGGATTTCTTTCCATTTTCTTCTTTATCTTCATAATTTGTTTCATTTTTCTTGTATTCTTCGTGTAATTTTCGTTTTTCTTCTTTTTTTTCAAGTTTCTTTTTTTTCTTTCGCTCTCGTCTACGAGCAGCCGCTGCTTTTTTCGATTCTTCTCTCGTTTTCTCCATATCAAGTTCTTCCAATAAAATCGTTGCATTTTTATTTGCTTTTGCTGCTTGAGTTTCTTTTGCTGCTCGAATAACTTTCACACATTCTTGACATTTTTCTAGGAGCTCCTTATCACTGACGGTAGCTATATACCTTGTCATTTCTTGATCACTTGGAAATTGAGTAACATGATTTACCATCCATTTAACAACTTTAATGTGTCCTTTACGAAAAGCGGCCATCAAACAAGAAACCTACAAATTAATATGATAAAATATATATATATATAAGATATATATTAATAAAACTGATCAATCATAGAGTGCATAACCTAGTTCAGCCGCAGCAATAGCGTTGGCTAAATGTCGCCAAATAAGAACGAACAAATCCAAACAATATATGTTAAAGAAAGTTTATTAAATAATAGTTTATTATTCATGATATAATGTAATATAATTTTTTATCGATAAAAAAATATTTGTAATATTCAACTGATTTTTTCGATATATTATTTGAATTTTCGTGTTTGGTCAGTGACATATATGGCTTGATTAAGTTACACGTTCCGTGATTGGTGTTTTTTTATTAATCATTCGTTAACAAAAACGTTAACAAAGAAAGTTTTTGCAAAAAAATGTTGTTTGAAATTATTTCAGTAATCTCTAATTAATGTTTCCATATTTTTGGCACATCCTATATATATATATATATATATCCAATCCATATGTATATGTTATAGATATATGTACTCAAATTTTTATATACCTTTCGATTGTCTTGTGAATCGATATCTGCTCCAGCATGGTACAATAAATCAACAACATTTAAATGCCCACCATTTGCCGCTAACCATAATGGACTATTTCCCTTCTTGTTTTTTACTTCAACTTGCGTTCCTCTATGAGATTCAAAAAGATGAGTTAAAATTATAAATATAGAAACAATATCAAAAAATAAAATAAATAAATATTACCTTGACAATAATAATTCTACAAAACGGCAGTGTCCTTTATCAGCAGCAATGGTGAGAGCAGTATCGCGAGATGATGGAACAGGAGTAGCATTAACATCAGCTCCTTTAGTTAATAAAACTCGCCCAACTTCTACATATCCTCCACTAGCTGCTTCCATCAATGGTGTTAAGCCGGTCTAAAATTTTAATAAAATTTATATGAATTGTATAAAAAATATATATATATATGTTTTATATATGTGTATATTTTAGATTATGTAAATACATTTCAATATTATATATTTATGATTTAAAATTATATTAAATTTTTTTCATAATAACAAAATATCAATAATTTTCATAAATCAAAACACTTTGAAGAAAATGAAAAATAAAATAATATAATTTTTTATATTTCATACTACATTTTAAAATTTTTATATTTCAATATAACATATAGAAACCCATCTATGTGTTTATTTTTACATATTTTACACAAAGAAAAGATTTAATATATATATTTAAATATTTATAAACAAATATGTATGTGTGCACGTGTACTGTTTTATCTCTTTTCTTATTTTTTTTTTTCATCTTTTTTCTTTCTTTATATATATATATA
>NW_006263390.1:736818-765618 GCF_000469605.1 Apis dorsata
TACATATTTGTTTATACCTTAGCTCGATGTTCTACGTTAGCTTTTCGATCGAGGAGAAGACTAACAACTTCATGTCTTCCTTGGAAACACGCCAATGTTAGCGCCGTATTACGATTAGTTTCAATTTGAGCATTTATATCACTGCCCATATCTAATAATAATTTCACTGCCGCTGCAATAAATATTATAAATATATTTAATTCTAGACTTAACACAATGTTTACATTTGTAAACATAATATTTTATTTTATAATAATAATATGTGTTATTTTATAATGAACATACCAACATGACCATTCATAGCAGCAAGCATGAGTGGAGAAATACCTAATTTTGAACCAGTTCGGGAATTAATTTCAGCACCATGACTAAGGAGAAGCTTTATTATATTAACATAACCACCGGATGCTGCAAGACTCAAGGGTGTGTAATCAGAAACATTACGATGCTCCTTATTAGCACCCCGATTAAGTAGAAGCTCTACCACTTCGTATCTACCACCACTGCAGGCAAGAGACAGAGGTGTATCCTTAGTACGTTCAGATTGAGCTTCTATATCAGCTCCATGATTCAAAAGAATTTCTACCACTTTTTGATGTCCTGCTGTTGCTGCCAAAATAAGTGGAGTAAATCCCTTTTTATCTCTGTGTTCTGTAAAATGTGAGATACAAATTTATAAAAATTTATGAAAAAAATTTATATTTTTAAAATTTATTTTATATTTTATTTACAACATATATATTATGACATTATTCCTATACCTATATCTGCACCACGGCTTAACAAAAGTTCAACAAGTTCTTCATGACCACCAGCACATGCTAAAGTCAAAGCTGTATCATGATTACTGTCTGTTTCAGAATCCACATCCATACAAGAAAATGGTGCAGGTGGTACTTGACTAGTAGCATAACTACCAACTGTAGGAACACCTGTTGTGTACTGACCAGCGACTAAATAATAAAATTTTATTAAAAATTCGATAATTTTTAAAATATTAAAATATTTATATTAAAAGATGATATATTTTTCTTTCTTTTTGTTCATATTTATAAATTCATATAATTGAATGAAATAAGAAAAATCTTATACCTGTTGTTGGATCCAATTGATAATTTTGGCTGGGGAAATTAGGGGTCTGCTGTTGGGTATTGGCAGTTTGTTGTTGTTGACAAGATGGTTGTTGAGATAAAAGTGGATATTTTCCTTTTTTTCCTTTACCGGTTGTAGGTGCTGTATAAACTTGCTTCTTATCTGAAGAAACAATAGTAGCAGCTGTTGTAGTTGCTGGTGCTTGAGTTTGAGTAGCCACTTGAACTTGATTAGTACTGCAAGCTGTTGATTGAGTATAACCATTTGTTTGATAGGATATACTATCTATTATTCCTCTTGCTTCACTTACAGCCGGTAAAGCTTGTGTGGGAAATGCTAACCACAAATAAATATTAAGATTTCATATTTTTACATATTTTTGAAATTATATATGTGTATATATATATATATACATATGTGTGTGTGTCTTACTTATCTGAGATGCTAATAACTGCGATTGAAAATGGCATCGAAGACCAGCAAGATATCCATCTTGATAATCTTTTAATGCGTCTTTATAAGGTTGGTTCTGTAGAGGTTGCGTACCAGTTAACTGTAAATCTGCTGATATATCAGCTTGTATCTGAACACCAGCACTAGTTACTTGAAGTGAAGGCAAAGTTGGTAGCACAGGATTGGTAAAATATTCTTGAGAAGTATAAGGACTGGTTGTTTGTTGAACTATTTGCGTGGTTTGCAAATGTTGTTGTTGCTGTTGTTGTTGTTGTTGCTGCTGTTGTTGTTGCGGCTGCTGAGAATCCTTACCATTTGTCACTTCTAATCTTTTCAGTTCGAGTTTTTCTTGATCTTCTGTCGCTACTTAATAAAAATAACATATACAATTTGATATGTGAAGAATTGAGAAAAGAAATAAAATAAAATCTTTTTTAAATATTTACCATCAACAGTATCATCAAAGCTAATAGATCG
Organism: Apis dorsata; assembly: GCF_000469605.1. Classification (NCBI taxonomy): domain Eukaryota; kingdom Metazoa; phylum Arthropoda; class Insecta; order Hymenoptera; family Apidae; genus Apis; species Apis dorsata. The sequence continues at coordinate 738,841 of NW_006263390.1, forward strand.
AAAAATTTCAAAAGCATCATCTAGAGGAATATGCGTGCCATCTTCTAATTTTATAACACTTTCACTTGTACAGAGAGCCTTTGCCTTTTGAGCAGCAGCAACAAAGGGACAAGCTCCATCTCGATGTAATCTTGCTAATTCAGGATCAGCCTGCTCCGTTAGATTTTGTTGAGTTGTTTGCTGCGCGTAATTTTTATATACATATGCATACATATTTATAAGTGTGTGTATGCATATACACACATTATCAGATAAGAAATAATCAATGATTACCTGATCATGAAGATGATGAGTATGTGTAGGATGAAGATGTGACATTAACTGAGTGGGCATAAGTATATTATTCCCATTAGCAGTTACTACTCCAGTTTGTTGCTGTGATTGCGATTGCTGTTGTTGAGATTGCTGCTGTTGTGGTTGACCTTGCTGTTGTTGCGGTTGCGTTTGCTGTTGCTGTACCTAATCAGATGTCAATATATAATTTGATGCATGTATTAATGTCAATATGTTAGAACAGAAATGAAATAAATAAATTGAAATAAATGAAAATAAAAATAAAAAAAAAGATAAGAAAATAGAATGAAAAATAAAATAAAAAAGAACAAACCTGTACTTGATCCAACTGTAATTGCAATTGCTGATTAAGTTGTTGCAGTTGATGCACTTGTTGAACTTGATAAGTATGTTGTCGTTGTTTTTGCTGATATTGTTGCTGAAGACCAGCCATCAAATTAGCCTGTTGTTGCTGCTGCTGCTGTTGCTGTTGTTGCTGTTGTTGCAATTTTCCAGCCATTACACTAGATGAAGCTTTCCGAATGTTCTTGCCTTCTTTTTTAGAGACCGGCTTTGCTTTCGGGCGATCACTTATAGCAGTACTCTGGCTAACATCGCTACTTGTGGTAATAGGTTGAGAAACTGACATAACGGTAGGAGGTGTAGATATGCTTGGAGGACTCGGTGTAGTTGCTGAAGATGTATTTGAAGTAACTGATGGAACGGACGACGTAACAGGTATTGTCGCAAGAGAAAGGGGAGGAGAAGTAGGAAAAGTATTTGTCGTTGGAAAAGTTTCCGATATGGTTGGAGCTAAAGATAACTGAGCTTCTTGTGCAATTCGTTTTCCTCTAAGAAATGCATTATACAATGACATTGCCTGGCTAGTGCCTTGATGAGTTAATGAATTTCCGGACATGCCACTTGTACTGCAAACTAAACCTTTGAACCAAAATCATTGTTTAAAATATTTTGCATTTAACAGAAATTATAAGTAATAAAAATTAGAAAAGAAATTTCAATATATACCTGATGACAATGTATCTGGTTCATTAGAATCTTCCTGTTGCTGTTGTTGCTGCTGCGTTACAACAGGATTTTTTGCACTACAAAACCAATGTCCTGGACCCTTAATTTGAAGTTCTCTTTCTACCCTCTACAAATATTTATAAAAATATTATTTCAAAAATATTGAAAAAAATGATTAATAATAAATTTTCGATTAATATACATGTTTCAAATGATTAATACTTACTTGTAATTCTTCGAAAATTTGTTGTTTATGAAGAATTTGCTCTTGTCGAGTGTTTTTTCGACTTTCTGAGACATTCAATCCTGGTGTTGGCGCAGGAGCAGGGCTAAGACTAATGTTAGGTTCTGAAAGATTAGTAAATCCTCCACTGCCTTTATCCAGAATATTGGTATCATCTTTAGTTGTTACAATTGATTCTCCTGCGGGTTGAGAACGGACTTGTTGCGCCTCTGCAGAAGTAAGACTCATATCTGGCATCATTGTTACAGATCGATTTTTTCTTAATAATGATTTTTGTGTATTATGTTTAGGTTGGAGATTTTGTGTTTGTGATTGATCTGCAGCATGTTGTTGCTGTTGTTGATGCGATTGGGGTTGGGTAGATGCATGTTGTTGATGGGGCACATGTTGTTGGTGCGTAATATGCTGTTGTTGCTGTGGATGTGGTTGTTGTTGTTGTTGTTGTTGTTGCTGTTGCTGCTGCTGCTGTTGTTGTTGTTGGGGAAGCAACATAGGTGTAGGTGTTGCATTATGCGGTGTACTCATCATAATACTGTGAGGATAATCCAACAAGAGTTGAACTACACTAGTATGTCCACCTTTTGCAGCTTCTATTAACATCGTAGAATTATCCTATAACAAAATTCAAAATTTTATCATAGTGATATTAAAAAATTTAATAAAAATTATTGTGCTAAGCTCAAGAGTTTGAAAAAAATGTGTATTTAAGTAATTGGAAAACTAATCTATTTTTGCTTAAAATAACCCTATATATTTTCCCTATTGAGAAAAATATTAATTTGATGAATAATAAAAAATAAGAACAAACAAAGAATTCTTTTTGTCTCTATGCCTTAAACCCGAGCTTTGCATATTATATAGTACATACCTTCAATTTATGAAATGGATTAGCAGATTGTGCAAGTAACAGTTCTACAACTGCCAAATGCCCACCAGCACATGCTAGTGAAAGAGGAGTATGATCATTATTCGTTGTTTGTCTATTAACATCTGCACGCTTTGATATAAGAAACTGAACTGTACAGAGGTGACCAGCTCTACATGCTTTCATTAGCGGTGTTCTTCCTCCTTCTGATTCGTGCTCCTATATATATTATATAAAATAAAAAGAAATTTGTAAATATCATAAAATTATTGTAATCAATACATGCAATATTATTTGAATTTAAATAAGACATACTAAATCAGCACCAAATTGAAGTAGAAGATCCGCAACATCAGTATGACCATTTTCACAAGCATAAGTTAATGCAGTATCTCCTGTTTGTGTTTGAGCATGGACATCTGCTGCAGATTCAAGTAAATAACGAACAAGTTCTAAATGACCTTCCTGTGCAGCTTCCATTAGAGGAGTAGAAGCACCCAATTCGATGTCAGCTCCTGCTTTAATCAAAAAATCTGCGACTTCTAGAAAGCCACCACAACAAGCTAAAGTAAGCGCTGTTTCTTGTGTTTCCTCAGTTTGAGCATTGATGTTAGCCCCTATGTCAAAATATATACATTTTATTTAAAAATTCCTTTGCTAATTATATCTCAATTCATATAAAAAAAAAAGAATTTGATTACCTTGACTTAAAAGCAAAGCAACCATTTCTTCGTGACCTTCACGTGCTGCTTCCATTAATGGCGTATAACCTTCATCGTTTACTTCCTCAATATTTGCTCCTCGTTCGATCAAAAGCATAGCAAGATCGACATGACCTCCACAAGCAGCCAAAGTTAATGGAGATTCAAAACTGTCTGTTGGCATATTCACTTGCGCACCTGAATCTAAGAGCAAACGAGCTACTTCTACATGACCATCCATCGATGCTTCCATAAGGGCAGTGTGCATTTCATCAGTTTTGTGCTCCTATATTATAAAGTGTTTCAATTTGTTATTCGATTTTACAAGAAAACATAATGACAAATAAATACCTGGTCTGCACCAGCTTCTAATAAGAAGCGAACCATTTCCAAATGTCCTTTATAACAGGCCAGTGTTAAAGCAGATTCTTTAAATTCATTGGAATGAGTATTAATTCCAGCGCCATGTTCCAACAAGATCTTAGCTACTGGAACATGTCCAGCACTAGCTGCTTCCATTAAAGGAGTATGACCATTTTCGTTATGATCTTCAACATTGGCACCTGCTTCTAATAATACTCGCACTACCTCCTCATGACCACCCGCACAGCCATACATAAGAGGTGTATTACCTAAAAATATAAAAAAAATTTAACTTGTCTTAAGTATAATTTATAAATTAATAAAATATTATTTTTTAAATTAAAATTATATTGATATTATATGAATATATGCTAATGATATAAATTATAAATATGAATATTTAAATTATATTCCATACCTGAAGTAGATTGAGCATTAACATCAGCTCCATGAGCAATAAGCAAGCTTACAACATCTACATGCCCTGCACTGGCAGCCTCCATTAAAGGGGTACAATCCCCCTTTATACCACGATCCTCTACGTTTGCACTCATTGCCAAAAGTACCTATTTACATAAAATATTATTCAAATAAAACATTTATTGTAACTAATGATTATTTTATAATCCAAATATATTATGTATATTATATATATCATTTTATTTTTCTGCAATATCAGAATCATAAAAGGAAATCATAAAATTCAGATATAACTAGATCAAATAATGTTTTTATGTATATTTTCATTACTTTTAATATATCATATTAAAATTATATCATTTAGAAACATGAAACAAACATAAATATTAATTTCATGATAATAATAATATTCACTATATACAAATGTACATGAGAATATAAAGCAATTAAATAAAATATCATTTAAATATATGCATGCATACGCACATTTATATATTTCAAGAAGTGTTGAAGTTAAAAAAAATTAAAGATCAAGTAGAATTCAAACCTGAGCAAGTTCGTAATATCCAGCTGAACAGGCGAGGGAGAGTAAACTCTCTCCCTCTTCTGTAGTTTCGTGAACACTGCGTCCTTCTGTTAATAATTTTTTAACAGTACCTACGTCCCCGTCAGTGCAAGCCTCTACAAGAGAGCGCTTTTCGTTTTGTGTGCGTGGATTATCGCTGCGCATACGAGTCAATGCAGCTGCTGCTTCATCTAATGCACAAGAAACACTAGATGTTATGCGACGGAGCACTTCGTGATCAGGTAAGTGCTTCCCATCGCCTGATGACAACTTGCCAATACCAGCTACTTCCAGCAATGATTCTAATCGAGCCTGAGTTTCGGGATCCACAGATCTTTCTGGATCTTCAGAAGTTAGCAGAAGCTTGGATGACTCTAAATGATGACCTTCGTCTAATTCAACCTGATCAATTGCAAAACACTCCACCTGCAAATAACAAAACAATATTTCTTCCAAATATTTAATATTTAATATTTAATTAATATTTAATCTAATACAATTAATTCATATATAAAATTGAGTCTAATAAAAATGTAATAATATAATAAATTTTAATCTAACATAAATTTATATCATAGATTATATTATTTTAATAAATTGAATATAATTAAGTTCAATTTTATCTTATATTGTAATGTCTATTGTAGTATTTCTTTTTATTTTATAAATAAATTATAATAATGTAATTGCATTTTCTCACTATTCTATATTAATTTATTAAAATAATAATAAGAGTTTGCTTTAAATGCAATATAATATTAATATTAATATTCATATATATAATAATAATATTAATATTACATATTATTAATATCAATTTTATTTTATACTTACACATAAATTAAACTGTTTATATAAAAAATTATATACTTAAAACTAAAATTTTGTTTCACTTCTTATCTTAACAGAAAAAATATGAAATTATAAAAATTAACCCAAAGATTGCTGAGTCATTTTTCTTGAATATATTCATTTTTCATATTTTTTATAATTGACTTGTAAAATAAACTTTGAAAATTACTAAATTAAATAGATCAATCATATATTTTATCAATATGAAGAATTAATCTTTTATGCAACGAATATTTATGATTAATGTTTGGCGATTATTGCATTATTTGAGGTTATTGTATAACACAAAATCCCTTTCACCTTATCAAAAGAAAAAAAAAAAGGTAAAGCGAGGGAAAAAAGATAAAAAAATGAAGGAGAAATTATATACAAATATACAAGAAACTTTCTGAAAAATTGTAGTAAAAACAAATATTGTTGTAAAAAAGTATTTATTAAACATGGAGGAAAAATAAGCAATGGAAATATAGTTAAAGTTTTGCGAAGTATGGAAATTATATAAATAGGAAAAGAAGTGTCCTTGTAATATGCGAAATACTAATTTCAAATCATACTTCTTTTAACGTTTTTAAAAATAAATTATAATTCCTAGATCATTTAAATTATAGTACGTACATCTCGTGTAGAGGTCATATCCTCTTGCGCGACGAGTGGAAACCAATGAGACATAAACGTAAATCAGAATGTAGGTGAAAGTATTTTGTTCTTGTAAGTGATTAAAACGGCTTGCTACTGAACACAAAGGCATAAGAACAATGTGCAGCCATTCCAAGAAGGACGAAACTGACACTTCCTTACTATACTCTTTGCTTGCGTACTAAACGCGTTCCGTTTGTTTTATCGAAATCAAAGTAAGGAGAAAACGTCGAGTATTCACTAATCGTGTGAGCACACGTCGTACTAACCAATATAATTGTTCGCACAAAAAATTTGTGAAAAAAAAAAAGAACTCCGTATAAGAACCGCTGGTAGAATATAGAATAATATGGTGGCTCTGCTCTCTACAATTTCCACGCCACGAACACGAGCGACATAGGAGAGCCGAGTAGCCGGCAGGTACAGGAGCAAGGATAGAGTTGAAATCTCGATGACAGTGTAACAGGAAGAGTTAAGTGTTACAATAAGGTAAGAAATACACCTATGAACGTATAAAGAAGGTAAAGAAACGACCAAGCAGACAAACAGGCTCACGAACTCGCACGAATACGCGAGAAACGCGGCCGAAGAGAACTCCGCTGGGTGGCGCACAACGTAGTGCAAGCGGACGTAAAATAGCTCTACACATATACAGGTATGTGTATAGCAAGAGGCATATGCGAAAGTTCGCGCGGGCGAACGTACTACATGCAGAATTACTAGTTCAATGAAAAGTGTATACATACGTGCGCGCGCGCGCGTATATGTATATGTGTATGTATTATGTATATACGTATAAACATATATATATAAACATCTACTTATATAAATATATACACGGACGTACACGTGCGTGCGCACGCGCTTGATTATGCAGTGCAGTTAACCGGAATGCTTTATTCAGCATTTGCACATATACGTTTGTAAGGTACGTGAGATTATAAAAATAAAATAAATTAAAAATTATACAAACGTTTTAATCGCTAATAATATTATATTTTATGTAATTTCATTTAAATCAATATCAAATACTTGAGTCAATAAATTAAAAAAAAAAACTATAGAAAATAAATCACGAAGTAGAAATTCAAGAAAATGAAATATATTTTAAAAAATAAAAAACTGCATGATTTTTTTTCCAAACTACAATACATTATGACGTTCCCTTATGTATTAACGCATAGATTACGATTATATAACATTTCTGCGTAAATTTATCTTTCTTTCTTTATTTTTCTGTTAAAAAAATTATATAAAATTTGTTTTATATCAATAATTAGCTTAGCGAAAGTATTACCTGATCATATGCTCGGAATTAAATTTAAATTTTGCAAAAAGACAGTTAAATTTTTTTTACACTACTTTTTTAATTTTATAAATCATTCATTGATTTTTAACTACCAACATATTCTTGGTTACAAAACACTAGTTAATTTTGCTATTGTTTTCCACATGACAATACATGTTAGGTTATAATTTCATAACTTTTAATAGGTATAGTTTCAAGTCGTAGTTCAAGTAGTTTTTTTTAAATATTATTTATTATAGTATAAATACAAAATATATAAAAAAAAATGAATACATGAATTGATGTTAAAAAATAATATGCACAATAATCGATCATTTTTTACTACATTTACTTCTTAAAATACTTATATCATAATAAAGTATCTATATGGATTTGCAATAAAATTAGATGTCAAACAAGATTAACATTGATTCCAATAGATTTCATCAAAATTTGATATATACGTATATATATATATATATATATATATATATACACTATGCGTATGTATTATACATACGTATACAAATAAATACAGAAGAGAAACAGGGAAGAGCGAAAGCAAATATATAAGAAAGGAGAAGAGAAAAGATGGGAGGGGGATAGTAACTGGATGGACGACAGAAGCGACAGCAAGTTCATGCGTGTGCGTAAATTCGTACATGCGTGCGTTCAACCTCTCATCGCACAAATATCTTATTCACGATGTGGCATATATTTTTGACATGGTTTACCTCTGAAACACTGTCCTCTTCGCTCTCCGACGAGTCTGCCATAAAGCGAGGCTGCAGTTCGGAGAAGGTTTCGGTCTCTGACTTCGTAGGGCTGGAATTCGAAGACTGGGGAGTCGACGACGTCTTTCCAATGTCGTGGTGAACGCTTGCTGATTTCTCGTGCTTCTGACTATCCGAGGTCGTTCCTTGTGCTACATTCTGCATCTTTACCTTCCAGATGAATCATATGATACTAAGGTATCGTTCCCGTGTTACAAAACACACACAGAACACTTGCTTTTCGACAATAATCTTGAGCACGATCGCCGTCATTCACGTAAGCTAACACCCGCCATTTCTACTATGGCCGACAACCTCCCGGATGCCTCTTCGACCATCTATATGATTGCATACGATTCGACATGCCATCTTTCGTTTTCCGTGGCGGGTAATTTCAATTTGCTTCTTCATTTCTTATTTAATTAGTATATAAGAGTATATATTATTATCATTTTTTTATTCATGCAAATTAATATCTGTTTCCAACGAAAATGATATAAGATATAGATAATTGTTGATAAATAATTGATACAAATTAAAAACGGAAAAACTTAGGATAAAAGGATAAAATAAGAGGATAATAATTTTTCAAAATGGTAATATTCAAAATGGTATAATTGATAAAATCAATTTAAGTACATTTAATCTAATTATGTATATATAATTTTTTTATTTAATAATAAAATAATATTAGGAAAAAATGTATTATTTATTTATAAATATTACTAACAATAAATTTTATAATTATTTTATAAAAAACATTCAATATCAATTTCTAATATAGAACAAGGTGTATTTAATTCAAATTTTGAAATTACATCTGGATGTAAAACTCCCATTTTACCAATTACTCTGTTATAACATAATATTTCTGCGCAACGATGAGGAAAAAAAGTAGGATCTAAAAAAAATTATATGAATTTAAATAGATATAATAGATAATAACTTGTTAAAATATAAATAAATTATGCTTTTTTATATTTTTATATTTTTTTTATAATAATTTTTCAAGTTACCGTCGACGGCACGAAGATAATATCCATTTTTCGTTTCATTATCATTCCATGGTACTTCTAATATTTGTAATATTCTGTCCAGTAAACCATGAATTAGTTCAAAACCATCAGATTTATTACAATATATTGCGCATAAATGCCGATTATTACGTGCACCAACTTCCATATTATTATCTTTTAATATAATATCAGATACTTCAAATAATTTGTGAGGAAGTGGCATCTTTTTATTTGCAGCTAATGTTTTCAATAATCCTGGTATCAAAGTGGTACGTGCAACCTATTACAATATAATAATATACCAATATTATTATATTGATTTTATATCTAGAATGAAATTTTTATTTTTAATAAAATTCATGTATATACCTGAAATTCTAATGTTTTAGGATTCAATATATGAACAGCTGGTACATTTATCAAATTATGACCTAATTTATTTGATATATCTTCACGTGAACACTAAGAAAAAATTATTTAATTAATTATAATGGTTCATATAACTTATATAGTTATTAAAAAAAAATTTATACTAATGAAGAAATTTATACTAATGAGAAAGTCAATGCTTCTGTGAATCCAGCATAAGCCAATTCTGTACGAAGTTGATCAGATAGTTTATTAAGTGGACACTATATTTAAAATATAAACATAATATTTAGAAAATGTTTTATATTAAAATTTTATAAATTTGAAAATCTATGAATTTTTTATTATTACCTCTTCCGCTATAGTAAATAAATATGGTATAGTTTTCTGAATTTTGTTATATCCATATGCTATAGCAATATCTTCGTAAATATCACATGCATGCAATACATCATGTCTTGTAGGTGGCACTTCAATGATTAATTTATTATTATTTTTGATAGATGTTTTTAAAGACATTCTAGAAAGCAGGTTAACTAATTCTTCTGCAGTTTGTTTTATACCAATATATTTCATTGCTTTCTCACAATCAATTTCTATAGTTCGATATTTTAAATCAGGATAATAAAAAACTTCTCCATTAGGATACAAGACTTCCACCATTTCTATTGTATATTTTGTTTTACAGTATTGACTAAAAGCACAAACTATGGTATTTAGTGCTACTTTTGCCTAAAGATATTCAAAATTTTAGTATATCAGTTCATTTTTTATTATATATATATAATATTAATTTATTAATTTTTAATTATTATTTCAATATTAATTTTTCATATACCTTTGTTAAATCTATTGCAGTACATTCTATTAATATATTTTTAGTATCAAGTGTAATCTTTGAATGATCTCCATTGATAATAGGTGGAAAGGATAAAATGATTCCATTACTGTCTTCTATCACAGGATAAAATGGACTATCTTTTATAATGTGTAAATATTGTTTTAATTGTGCATGATTCTGAAAGAAAAATAAAATCTAAATTGTTTATCAAAATCATTAAGATTTAAAAATACTTACACTATATAAATTCATAATTTCTTCTGCTGTATATTCTTTATCTTGATTAAGTGGCTTAAAACAAATATTAGTTGGTAATCTTGCATCATATAAAAATGGACCTTTAATAGTATCTAAATCATGAGTTCCAATTGATACTAAAGTTCTTTTTCTGCCTATATTTTGATGTAATTTTTCTTGAAGATCAATGAAGCTATTATAAGAATCCTCTGTAAATGTAACATCACGTAATATAGCTGCAACAATGTGTCCTCTAACTTCTAAGCACTAAAATATAATTTAATTTTTTATTGATTAATAAAAATTTAATTTTTCAATAACAAAAATTAATAACATAATTATTATATATACCTGCTTTGTCATTATAATTTTTTCTGTATTTGTATTAGGAAGTATTGCCATATATTGTGGTATATCAACTCTATACAAAAAAATTTTCTGAATATATAAATCTTATTTATAAATATAATAAATATAAATACAAGTTTACAAATCTCAAAAAAATTTATGTTTTTAATATAATCTATTGCAATCTATCTCTAATAATTGAAATAATTAAAATAATAATGAATTTATATCTTATGTAATATGATATGTAATATAGAAAGAATAACATAGTTTGTTAAAGATAATGAACAAATTACATATTAAATATATATACTGATTTAAAAATATAAGAAGTCCAAGAGTTAAACCCTCTAAGCATAATAAATCGTATCTGTTTGCTGGTATATCAATTTTATATATAACTTCCTCTAATTCTTGTCTGTTATGATTTAAATGTTCTTTTGATATAATTTGTTTTTCTGTTACCTAAAAAGTTTAATTAAAATTCTTTCATATATTAATATAATAAAATATATTATAATAACACAATTTTCAAAAATATCAATATATTTAATACAATTTAATAATATATGTTGTATGTATACATACCACTTCATCTAATTCTAAACCAAACTTGAAACATAAATCCTGAAAGTCGATATCCGCTAAAATTGTATTAGATATATTATTTTATATAAAAAAGATTATACTAATAAATATTTATTCAAAATAATTTTAAATATGGAAAAACAATATAACATTTTAATATTTTCAACTTACAATATGTTTTACCAAGGATTTTAAATAATAAGTCACGTTTGATGTTAATAGTAGGCATTTTTATATATACACTTCTGATAATAATCTGATACTGTAATAAAATGAATAATGTAATAAAATGAAATGAATTTATTTAAATTATTTTATTTTAATAAAAACTTTTTACAAGTTTTAAATATTAAGAAATATTACAATAATCACTATTAAGTAATTGAGATTGATGTTTAGAAAAAGAATTAAAGGTTAGAATGAATGTATAACATTATTGTACATAGAGAGCAGCATTGTAGATGTATCATAAGTTAAGGTTAGGTATTTCTTTTCTAATGATTTAATTTTACATTCATATTTATAGATTTAAATTAATTTTATAATTTTGTTAATGTAATAATTATTCGTTAATGTTTATATAGAAAAACATTATTTTTTATATGAATTTTTATATATTATATATTATTTTTAATATATTATTATATATTATATATTAATATATTATTAATTTTAATTATATATTATTATATATTTATTCAAATATAATTATATATTTTACATTAATATATAAACAAATAAAAATTATAGTAATGTATATAATGTATATATAATATATATTGAAGTGGTCCAATTATATTATTAAGACAAGAAAAAATTTTTTTATTATTTGAGTATGAAATTTTATTTTTTAAAAAATAATTGTAAAAAGTTGCAAAAAGTTATAATTTGTTTTAATAAATTATACATTATTTTTTATATTTACAATAAAAAAACTAATTAGCAAAACATTATATTGAAAATATATTATAAATAAATATTTTTTAGAACATAATAAAAGATAATTTTCATAATGAATCAATCAATTCCTTAATGAAATAATCATACTGAAAAAAAGAAACAGATATTTTTTTTTTTAATAAAAATTTTATACAAATGTTTTTAAATTTTCAAAAGCTTACCCATATAAATAATAAAAAAACAATAAAAGATAAAATGTAAGTTTACTCCATCCTTCCCTTTGATGAACTTTAAGAGTTTGAACATTCATTATATTAGTTGGATCATAAATTCCTGGTTTAGACATAATAGGTCTATGATAATATTGCCATAAGTGATATATTATTAATGGAATATTTAGAAATAATGAAAGCCACTGTCCACTACTTAAAAATAAAATGTTGATTAAAATATGTAATCCATATTCTGGAATAATTAGCTAAAATACACATATATGATTTAACTATAATTATAATTTATCATTATTATTTTCATATAAATAGTATTTATATAAAAATACTAATTTCAGAATCTTACCGAATTTAAATTATTACATTGTTCAATGGAATTTTTATAGCCAGTTTTTAATTCATCAAATGCAGCAACCTGAAAAATATAATATTTTTAACAAAAATCATTTTCATTCCTTATATCTATAATGCTAAGGTTAACAATAATTCATATAAAACAATTATATACATATTTTTATTTATTATTTTATTTTAAAAGTAATCATTATGGCTTGGCTTGGCACGTACGTGAAATATTGTAAAAATTATTAAAAATGCATCAACAATTAAAGCTACGATATATGAAAAAGCAATCAAAGTGAACGCCATTATAATAAATATATATGATAGTATTTAATTTAATTTAATAAATATACATAAATTGATTTATGAACAAAGAATGGAATTATAAATAAACAAACATGATGTAGTTATTTGTAATATTATAATATTTATTATATTATACTAACTTATTTTCTTAATAAAATGTTAATATTTCTTGATAAAATGTTATCGGTTTGTTATTATCGTAGAATATTTTTTTATATATTTTTGTTCATAAATTGAATTAATGCAATTTCATTAATACAGAATGCAATTTTATGATCAGAATTATCAATTAAGATTATTAAACAAATTTTAATAAATATTATTATTTATAATAATATAATCTTTTATTATGATAAAAAATATTTTAAAATTTTTCAAAATATTTCGTATATTATATTTATAAGATTTACATTATTAGAAAATATATTTTTGTTTTTAATTATATTATTATCTTGTTCACCCATAAGTGACAAAACTATATCAAAAATATATAAATATAAAATGAAGAAAAATAAATTTACGAATAATATTAAATTTATATAATGAAATAATTTAAAATTTATAGAATAATATAATTGAATTAATAATTTGAATTTTAAGGATAAAACAAAAATGCTCGAATTATGAATTTTAGAAAAGAAAGGTTATATTTTATATATAAAAATTTAATATTTTTATATATAATATAATATAATATATTTTTTTCAATTAAAAGAATTGGAAGAAAAGGAAAAATCAAAAATTTTCTTATTTTAAAGTATCTAAGCAATATTTTTACATTTGAAAAAAAAAAAAAAAAACAATACCGAATGGTTATTGATAGGTTATGATATATATATATCATATATTTTGATTATGTATTTTATATTTATGATTGTGTTATTATTTCGAATTACAAAAAGATATAAAGTGAAAATTTTATTTATATATTATATATACAAATAGAAACTTCAATTTAGATAGTAGATAACAAGATATTCTGAATTTAAATTATAAAAATAAAATAATTCGAAAAAAAATTTATATATATTATATAGATTTCTAGATTTCACAATGAAGATTTTCGAGCTATACAGACTCGATATTTAGAATTATGAATATTAATTAGATTTATTTTAATATCTAATAAATATATTTGCATGCATTATCTAATAAATATATTTACACAGTTATTTATGTTATTTATACAGTCATAAATTGAATTTGATACAAAAATTATTCATATTTTTATATTTTATATATTTATAGAATTATATAGTTCTTGTTAAAGCTTGAGCTCCATATGTATGATTTAATTCTGTTTCCAGTCTAGTTATTAATCTTTCCTCATCTCTGTTATTCCATTGATTGTTACTATTTATGAACAATTTTCGTTTAGGCTGTAACATACGTCTAATATTTTCATAAGATATATCCATTTCTTTAAATGCATTTAACAGAAATATTGCAATTATTATAGTTAAGAAACCACAAGATGATCCTAAAATATCTTCAGCACTCATATTTTCCCATTCCTTAAATAATATAGCAGATGCAATTATTACTAATGTTGTGAAAAATACATAATAAATAGGTGTAACAATTGTAGTTTCAAATAAATCAAGTGATCTATTTAAATAATTCATTTGTATGCTAACACAAAGTATAACACTAAATAAAAAAGCCCATGTTAACCAATTTGAAAATCCATTACTAAATCCAAAAATAGTTTCTTTCAAAGCTAATCCTAATCCTTTACAACTTGTAACAGTCAATGAACCAATAGATGAACATAAACAAATATATACTATGATATTTTGTTTTCCATATATAGGACCAAAATAAAAAATAATTAAAATACTACATATTATCACAGTCAATATATAAACAATGTATCCTGGATCCTTAACTTTATCTAAAAGTTCATTTAATGTACTGATTTCTTCTTCCTTTGGAGAATGAATTATAAGAACTGTAGAACCCAAGATACATAAAAGGCAACCAATCTGCAATAATAATAAATATAAATATATCAATTATTCAAATAAAAAAAAAATCATATATATATTCATAAAAATAAAAATAAAATCATATCATATATAATTTATAATTTTCATATATGAAAATTATAAATAATAATATCTCATATAATATTATATTGTTACCTTTCCTAGCAAATTAAGTTTTTCATGTAGATATTTTGATGCTAATATTGCAGATATTAAAACACTAAGGGCTCCTAACGGGGTTACTAATGATGCTGGTGCAAATGCATAAGCAGCAAAATTTGCTGTTTCTCCTATTCCCACTTTAAAAAAAATAATACTTTTTTTAATAAAGATATTTAAATAGAAGTATTAAATAATTACTTTTTGTTTTATATACTTGATAAAAAACCAGTCCACCACATCCATTCTTTTAAATATCCAAATCCTCCAGATGAAGCTCGTAGTGCTCCGCGTCTTTGAAGTCGAATCAATGCTTTTTTTTTGATAATAAAACTAGCTCCTAAATAATTATAATACTACATAATATTTATTTTAAATAAATATATAATTAAAATTGTAACATTAACTAACCTATAAAAATACTAGAACTAATTGCTAAGCCTAACCCTATATAAAAATTTGTTGTATTATACAATTGTACTTCAAATGCAATTTTTGTTATACTACTCATCGTTAAATATCAATTTTATTAATATTAATTGTTTAAAAATGTCAATTTATGAGTTGTTCATTAAAATATAAAAAAATATATATATTTCATAATATTTTTAAATTTATCCTAATTGTGTAAAAATTACTGTATCAACCGATTACTTAAGTAATATTTTATCGAAACTTTTCGTCAAATATTGTTATAGTTAGGTTCTCTATATTATATATCATTTAAGATCACATATTGTACAAGTAAATCAATAGCGCGTGCGCATTCATCAAATATGATCGAATACTAAATATATTGCAATGAATAATTAAATTGAAAAGTTGAAATTACTAAACAAGAAATGATCTTATACTTAATATAGTACATTTAATTTCATTTATTTTACAAATAATTGTCATATTATATCTTTATTTCTATTAATTTTTTTTAATATTTATTACTATTTTAATATTTATTATTATAATATTTGTTTATAATAAAAATAGTATTAGAATATAAAAGTCAGTTAATATGACAATAATAAAAGTGTATTATAACAAAGTGAGTATTATAAAAAGAAATTGACATTAAATTTTTACCAACATCCTTGTTTATCAATAAGTAATGCTTTTAACATTTTTTGACAAATCATTCTCACTGTATGAGTAGGAACTGTGGAGGTACATAAAATACAAAGTATATGATCACCATCTTTAACTGCATAGCATTTATGATATTCTGAACATAAATAAGTTTCTTTTGCACCCATAAATTTCCAATTATCACCTGATGAATTATATTCAGATTCTGAAGATAATATATAAGTTTCAACAGCTTGATGATAAAATGTTCTTAATATATCCAATCTGTGAGAACCACTGACTCTGTTTTTTGCATATTGCATATTTTTACCAAGAATAAATTTTTGTGCTTTATAATTTGTTAAAAGAAATCTAAATTCATAAAAAAAAAATAAGAATATTATAATATTTTTAATAATATATTTTTTTAAATGAAATTATTTATATTAGATATTAATATTTCTATTACCCAAGCGTTTCTGTATCTAGATTTATAGATAAAGGTAAATTTCGTGGGTAGCATTGTTCTGCATTGCGTAAAGCATCAATACTATTCTTCCAACATTGTACAGCAAGTTTTTCAATCTCTGATAAATCTGGATTTGGTCCACATAAAGCTAATACTTCAACTTGATTGACTAATGTAATAGATACTAATCTAAAAGCTACCTATATATATGGTCTCTTATGATAAATCATGTGATGTAATTTTTTAAAATAAAAAATTAAATTAAAAAAATAAAAATATTATATTAAAATTGTTTTAAAAATAACAAATATACTCACATTTGGACTTTTATAAGGTAAAAATACTGGAATGTCTCTTGTGGTATAAGTATCTTCTGTATTTACAGCTGTTATTAATAATTTCCTTTCAATGGGATTTAAATTCCACCATCCTTCTGTAGCTACTGCTAAACATCCATGTATTAAAATGCATCCATATATAGAATCCAGACATTCCATATAACCCTCTAAGCATGTCTTAAATAGATTATTACTTAACATACAGAAAACTTTTTAATTTAAAAATTTTAATTACCTGAAATAAATTATTTTCTTGACACATTATACATTCTGTCATATTGATAATATCAGTTTTTGAACAAATTCCATCACCAACATCAAGACATTCCAATAAACTATCAACAATTGGATTACATAAACGGATATCTTTCTTTAATTTTTCAATATTTTTTGTACTTTTTAATTCTTCAATACCAACAAATAAAATCATTGCACCGAAAACAGCATTAAGAAATTTTTCCAATACAGATTTAGTAGTTCCACTTGCAATAACTATTAATGTAATACTTTGCTCAAACTCTTTCCACATTATCATAGTATCGGGTAAATTTGTATTTAAAAGTTTAATGTTTTGTGATTTAAGAAACATATGTATCCCATATAGAGATGCTATTTTTGAAAATGTCATCTATAGTTTTATTAAAATAAGTTTTAGCAAAAAAGAAATTAAAATTAATATCACATAATTTACATTTTTTTTCATTTATAATCATATAAATATTACCGTATCTCCTTCTCCTTTTTGACGAGAAAATAAAGGAATTCCTCCAGTAGAGGTTAAACACATAACATGGGCTACCATAATAATAGCTTTCTTTTATTTTAAACGTTAAATGCTTAATACACTTTTATTTCTTTATATACTTTTTGATTTCTTGAATTAAACAAAATATTATTTTTTTTTATTATCTAAATTTAATTTATAATTTTAAATATTATTTTTAATTTTATAATCCCATTATATCATAAAATTATGTGAAATTTTATTTCTATACTTTATGATATATAATATGATTATGATATTGATATTATTTTTAATTCAAATTTAATAGATTTTACACGACAATGAAATGTAAAATATTGATTAATTGTTACTAATTATAATTATTTGCTATATTTATATTAATTATCAATGTAATATTTTCTATTAACACAATATTGATTAACATATAATTATATGAAAACAATGAAAAGCAAGATTTCCTCATGTAAACTTATACTAATATCATGATTATAACAACATTAATATTAATTTAAGCTAATTGGAATGCATACACGTATATATATATATATATATATATATGATATTGGAATGAATACGATTATTATAATGGTTAATGACCTTATAAAAATGTCATATCTATTTTAAAACTAAAGTTTTTAAAAGAAATCATATTTGTTTATTTTAAATTATTTTATTTTAAGCCAAATTATATGAACATTTTATTCAAACAAATTTTTATTAATTATTTTATTAATTAAGAAATATATATTTTTTTTTTATTTCAAATAAACAAGATATATGTACACATATGTGTCTGTATCTATTTATGTATAACTATATACATTTATATATAACTATATACATACTATATATAATATACAAAAAATATTAATACAGAAGCAAAAAAATATATATATATTACACATATCCAATGAAAATACTGAATAAATTATATTAGTAAATTTTATTGATAATTATTATATTTTTTTAATTCGACACATTTATATTTTTATATGTTGATTTTAATATAAGAAAGCTAATGTAAACTTTCAAAATTTAAACGCCGCATTTGATTTTAAAATGATAAAGTATAATAATTATTACATAGCATATTAAAAGTAATAAATAATGAATTATATATAATATTTGCAGTTATATATAATTTAATAAAATTATTATTAAATTGTAATTATATTAAAAATTGCTTCAAATTTCAGATAAATATATGAATAATATATCAAAATTTTAATATATCTATAGTAATATATATAGTTTAAAAAAATTATTTTATGATTAGTTTTGAATATAAAATTGATATGTTAATTTTATTTCTTTCTTATTATTTAGATTCAATTATATTTATATAATCCTATTTATTGTAACACATATATACGTATATATTTCATTATATATAATATATATTAAAAAAATATGTATATACATATATTTTTACATTTACATGTTTAAATTATAATTGGATAAAGTAATATAAATAATTTTATTAATTCCATTTTTTTCAGTTTTCTATTATCTATTTATTTATTTAATTGAATTATATAAAATGAATGTATGAAATTTAATATTTCTTTAATTATAAATTTCGAAGCAAACTTAAATATGAATGAAAAAAAGTTTTCACTCACATTTTCTCATTATTTAAGTATAATTAATTATTAAAATCATAAAATCATTATAAAAATATGAAGAATATTTGAAAAAAACAAACGAAAAATTTTTTAGTCTTAATTTTTAAATATTTTTAAATATTAATTAAATATATATGAAATAATTCTCAAGTTAGAGAAAAGAAGCGACTGATATAATGTTGACATTCACATTTAGTTGGACGAGATAGTTTTAAAACGTTAAATAAATTTTTAAATATTTTATTTTTTTTAATTATAGCTTTCCAGAATAAAATTTTATTTTCTTAAATAATAAACATTATTTGTTAAATATATTTTATATTAATTGCAAAGTGCTATTTGTTTTTTCGCGCACGAACTTGGTGCATATCGTAAATTACGAAAAAGAGTGTCAAGTCGGTGTAGGAATGTGGCACTTCAAAATGGCTGCCAGTTACTTTAGTAATTTACGGCTGTACCTTTCTTTGTTGTTGCTGAAGTAATTACGACTGTATATTAGAATACTATAGAATTATTTTTAAGGGAAAATAGTGAATTAGAAGATTTATGTGTACATTAATCTTGTCACATGGATTTTGTAGAAACGTGAGAATAGAATATGCTCTGAAGTCGTTCTCTCCTGATTGCTATTTCAGTTAAACTTATTTCAAGAAAAATCTTATCTAATGTTTTCTGATTTCTAAAGAAAGTGTGTGCTATTGTAGCTCATTTTATGTATAAAGAACTTATTGGATCAATCCGTCACGCATCTAATGAATAGGTTAGATTTTTGATGGATCTTATCTTTATGTACGAAGATGTAAAAAATCGTGTATAAGATTATATATAAAGCTGTTTGCATTCTATGATTGAAATTAAATTTTCAAATAAAATTTATTATATATAAATTATAATTAAACAAAGTAAAGTGATACAAAAACTATTTAAAATTTAATACATAACATATCTTAACATTTAGTGATTTATTAATATTAACATTATTTTATTATGTATATAATACAAATATTTCGATAGTGAATTAACCAAATAATGAATATCGTATTTTTTATATTCAATTAATCTTTGTATTTTTTATAATGCCAAAATATTAATGACAATGTAAAAATACATAAAATATATTAATTGAATTTTTTGAATATTATATAGTACAATTTATATGATTACAATTAATCAATTGATTAATTTTACAAATGAAATATATGAAAATAATTATTAAAAATATTTTATAGTAAATATGATAGTAAAATATTATAGAAATTTTACAATATTGTAAGAAAATAACTTGATATTATGTTTTAGATGTATGTATATATATATATATATGTCACAGCCGGATTAAAGCTAGGTCTGAGAAGGCCTAGCATGGGCCACTATGAATCCACCCACGGTTAGCAAATCGAGCACTCGTGGCTCTGGATATCATCAAAAGGCTTTAGCTGAAATTCGCAATTCTTTACTACCTTTTGCAAATATTGGAGGTGCAGGCGAAGTAGGTTCTAGTGCTGCTAGTACTATATCTACTTTATCTACGACCAGTGGCATTAGTTCTGCTTCAGGACTTAGTGGTCTCTCTACAGCTTCTGGATCTACTCTTGATAAATCTGATCAACGACAATTGTTAGCTCAGCTATTAGCAATGGGATATTCAGAGGTATGTGTATTATTATGGATTTTAAGCTTAATTATTATTTATTCAAATTTGATATTATATATATACAGGAAATTGCATTGCGCGCGTTGAAATTAGCTGGCTGGCGTCTAGATGCGGCTATAGAATTCTTGAAGCAAGCTCAGGGAGAATCTCTAAATGGTCTAGGCAAACTTAACAGCAAATTAATAAGAAAACCTAGTTTGGAAAGAGAATTGAGTTTACAACGAGGTAGTCCTGCATTGGATAGTGGAGCAGGAAGTTCACGATCCGATAGTCCTCGTCTGGCGGAACTTAGCCCACATCCGCAATTGAGCCGACAATACTCTCCAAGCAATTTTGTAGAACGAGAACCACCTCCTCCTCCACCTCCTAGATGTAGCTCTACACCACCCCCACCACCACCACCTCACGCTCCATATAATCAGCCAAATGTACCTACTAATATGCAACAAATGCTTAAGCGAATGTCTCCTGCTCCGGTGGTTCCAACGCGACCTCCTCCTACCACACCTGGTAATACTGGTCCGATATCAACATCAGTTAATCTACCACAAAGAGGTACAAGTCCAGTAGCAAGTTCTAATAATAATTCAAATTGTCGCCAACCCATGATTGTTCAAAATGGTCCGCAAGTTCAACAGCAACTTTCTCAGCAAATGCAAGCTCTTAGTATTTATCAAACAGGCAACAACAATTCTAATACTCAAGTCGAACCGCCACCACCATATCCCATTGTTTCTTCCTCGTCGACTGGTCCGGTACAACCACCATCTTACAGTGCCTCTATACAAAATAGACAAAGTCCTACACAATCTCAGCAAGATTATCGCAAAAGTCCTTCTTCTGGAATCTATTCTGGCCCAACATCGGCCGGTTCTCCAAGTCCAATTACCGTTTCTGCTATATCACCAAATACACAAGCATCTATGGCTAGACCAACTCCATTGCAAGCTTGGGGTGCACGACAGGCAAAAACACAACCACCAATTATTATGCAATCTGTTAAGAGTACACAAGTACAAAAACCTGTGTTACAAACTGCAATCGCACCGACTTCTCCACAACCAATTTCAACTACTAGTAACACACCACCACCTCCACCATCTTATGCATCGTCTATTCAACAAAAGCAGCAACAGCAACAACAGCCACAACCGCAGCAACAACAACAACAACAGCAACAACAACAGTCTTCGCAAGCACCACCTCCTGCATATCCACCAGTGAATAGTGTTGGCACAACATCAACGAACAATATAAATGTAGGTGTTTCTGTAGGAGTACCCACTACAGAACCACCAAGTTATGCGACAACGATGCAAGCATTAGCGGCACAACGAGGAATGCATCATCCAGTACCTCCTCCTCCCTATGGAACAGCTACTACTGAAGATTCTAATTGCATATCAACGATAGACAATAATACAACCCTTAGATCATCTCCAGTTGCTTTACATCCTCCATTGCAAAGAAAATATTCACCTGCAGATGGATGTCAACATCCTACGGAAGCTCCACCTTTACCTCCGGTAACATCCACGTCCATACCCTTAAGAACTAATAACAACATTGGTAACAATGTCAACAACAGCAATAATAATAGCAATAGTAGCAATGGCGGCAATAGTAATAATAATAACAATAATAATAATAATAATCATTCACCTGATAATGGAGCAAAAGGAGCTGGTTCATCACCTTCATCTTACAAAATCAAACATCAGTCTCCGATACCTGAACGTAAACATATGAGTAAAGAAAAAGAAGAAGAACGTAGAGATTGTAAAGTTCGCAATTATTCTCCACAGGCTTTTAAATTTTTTATGGAACAGCACGTTGAAAATGTATTAAAATCTCACAAACAACGATTATATCGTCGGCTTCAATTAGAAACAGAAATGGCTAAGATAGGTCTTAGCGCGGAAGCTCAATGTCAAATGAGAAAAATGTTATCACAAAAGGAATCGAATTATATCCGGTTGAAACGAGCAAAAATGGATAAATCCATGTTTACGAAAATCAAACCAATTGGAGTTGGCGCTTTTGGAGAAGTAACACTTGTTAGAAAACTTGATACCAATCAATTTTATGCTATGAAAACTTTAAGAAAGGCAGATGTGTTAAATCGTAATCAAGTTGCTCATGTTAAAGCTGAAAGAGATATATTAGCAGAAGCTGATAATGAATGGGTTGTAAAACTTTATTATTCCTTTCAAGATAAGGACAATTTATATTTTGTAATGGATTATATACCAGGTGGAGACTTGATGTCATTGTTGATCAAATTTGGCATTTTTAAGGAACCTCTGGCAAGATTTTATATTGCTGAATTAACGTGCGCTGTAGAAAGTGTTCATAAAATGGGTTTTATTCATAGAGACATTAAACCAGACAATATTTTAATTGATCGAGATGGACACATAAAATTAACAGATTTTGGTCTATGTACAGGATTTCGTTGGACTCATAATTCTAAATATTATCAACAAAATGGTATGTGTCCATGATTGATTTATTCTCAAGTTCTATATATGTATTATATATATATATATGCGCAATTATACCGATGTTGTTATTAAAACAGGACATGGAAAACAAGATTCAATGGATCCTGCTGACGATTGGAATAATGAATGTCGTTGTATCCAATTAAAACCATTGGAACGTAGAAGACATAGAGAACATCAAAGATGTTTAGCTCATTCCTTGGTTGGAACACCAAATTATATTGCACCAGAAGTACTACAAAGGACAGGATACACTCAATTGTGTGATTGGTGGAGTGTTGGTGTGATTTTGTATGAAATGTTAGTTGGTTCTCCACCATTTCTTGCTAATACTCCAGCTGAAACCCAATATAAAGTAAGTTTAATGCTTATTAATTTATTACTTTATTATGATATAATTTGTACACAGTATTGAAATATATTGTATCGCAGGTAATCAATTGGGAAACGACTTTGCATATCCCTAAGCAAGCGAATCTTTCCGCAGAAGGTATGGATTTAATATTAAAGTTATGTGTTGGTGCAGATCGTCGGTTAGGTAAGAACGCAGATGAAGTAAAGAATCATCCATTTTTTGCGAACATCGATTTTGAAAAGGGACTACGACGGCAAGTAGCTCCTCACATACCTCGGATACAATATCCTACGGATACAAGTAATTTTGATCCCGTGGATCCTGATAAATTACGAAATTCAGAATCGTCCGATTCTAATAAATCCGATGAATTATTAGATAATGGTAAACCATTTCATGGTTTCTTTGAATTTACCTTTAGACGTTTCTTTGACGATGGTGGAGGTCCTGCATATCCTAGTCGAATAAGTTTGGACGATAATGACAATCAAGGTCCAGTTTATGTATGACAATAGCTTTAGAATTTTTTGTATTCGCCAAGTCGATGATAATGGAATCTTTCGTATGTTTTATTACAAAAAAATTATATTTGTAAATATTATCCGAAAGAATTTCTTCTGGATCGACAAATAGTTAGGATAATATGAATTATAAAAATTTTTCTTAAATCGTTATCATGTATGCGTGCGCGTACACGCGTATGCGTGTGCGTGTGCATGTGCATATATGGGAAGATTGGATGAATACATATGCGCGCGCGCGTACATATAAATCCATGTATGTACGTAGCATACATTACGTTGTTTTACATAAGAAAAAGAAAAGAATAATGATTAGTCGTAAAACAAAAACCCTCGCGTTTGTTCCTTAATTTCGATAACATATCATACTCGTTTTTTTTTTCTAATTTGTTTTCTAATTTGTTTTTTCTTTTCTGTTCTTTTATATTTCTTTTTCTTTCTCTTTTGTTTTACTCGCAATATCGTTGAGTTAATCGCTCTTTTTTGAAAAAACAAGTTTTCTTAATTGAAAACTACGATATTAGTTCGAAGATGAAATTATTTATAATTATAAAATTTAAATTTATGGGCATTTATCACATTTTCTTGCAATATAATTTCTATAAATTTTTTTTTTATTATAATATAATGTGAAAAATTTTAAGAATATGAAGTGGAATTATTAAATTCTTTATAAAATATTATAAAAAACAAAAAAAATACAAAAAAATTTTTAGAAGAAAAATATGGAATTAATTTTTGATAAGATATATCATGTTTTGAATATAATAACTACGAATTTTTGTGATGATTACAAATTAAGAAAAAAGAAAGAAAGCGATCGATGGCTAGATAATATATATTATGTTTATTGGAAAAAAAAATATTGTGCTTGCCATTTTGGTATTGGCTCTTGTACCTATCGGAAACGTGTATTTGTATGTTTCAGCAAGTACTGTGATATTGCAAATAATTAGAATAATGCGATTTTGAACCTATTGGTCTTATTTAACTTCTTTTTTTTTTTTACATTGAACGATTAATAATAACAAATATAAATAATTAATATTAACTGTTACTATATAAATTTTTGAGTGAATGTAATGTGTTCATTGCATATATTATGCAGCTGTTATTGGTCAAATATCATATCTTTCTTTTTCTCTTCTTTTTTTCTCTTTTTTTCCCTACTCAGTCATTTTTTGTGTTCTTTGAATAATTTTAAGCTTAAGAAATTTTTATTGATTTATTACCATTTCATATATATTTTGTGAAATAATTAAAAAAGATGTAACAATTTACAAATTTGATAATATAATTTAGTTTCAATAAGTTATTCATAAAAATACACAACAAATCAATTAATTAATTAAATTCAAAATAATATTTTAAAGTAATTATTATAACGATTAAAAATTAAATATTTAACTATTGACAAAGAAATAAATACTGCATTATTGTTTGATTATATGTATTGTATACAAAGTAAAGTAAAAATAACTTTTTTTGCATGTATTAACTTGTTAATAATATATTCATATAGAAAACAGAAACTTTTTTTTTCCTTTTGTAATTAATTGAAATTGAAATAAATAAATAAAAATTAATAAATGTAGAAATATTAAATTAATAAATAAAATAATAGCAATATTAATTATAATCTAAAAAAATTTATTATCTAAGATTAATCTAAAACTTTTTTAAATCCATAAATAATTTTGTTTTTTATCTATTTCGTATTAAATGTTTTATTTCAAATTCTGAAATTAAATGAAATAATTATTTTTAAATTATAATACTTAATAATGTATGCTGTATGTACTAAAGGAAAAATAAGTTTCATGTAAGAAGAAAAAATTAATATGATAAAACATGATAAATATATATGATAATATGTATATAATAAATAATCCTATATTAACAGTCACAAGAGATAAATATTTATATACGTATTTCATACTATTATTCATTTTGAGAATTGTATAAAAGAATCGTACGTAATGCAAAGAAAAATGAATAAGAAGAATTAATCATAAATTAAAAAAGAATAAAAATTTTTAATATTTTTTATTTCTTAAAAATAATTTTGAATATTCTATGCATTCTAATATTTTTTTCTTATGCATTCTTATATTTTTAAAAATTCTATATATTCTAAAAACTAATTTCTCTCTCTCTCTCTCTCTCTCTCTC
>NW_006263390.1:765800-784065 GCF_000469605.1 Apis dorsata
ATTAAAATTATAAATATCGATTTGTAACAAATGAAAAAAAGGAAAATTCTAATTTTATACGTGCATTATTTTATATGATGCATTTAAATTAATATTTTGCAACTTGCAATTATTGAAATATAAAAACTATTCATATTTATTTTAATTGTACAAAAAAACTTATGGAATATATGTCATTGCTGGGTGAAAAGAATCGAATATTGTGTTACATCACATTTGACAAATAATGAATACCAAAGGGATTTACTCTTATTATCATGAAAGTAACCCCAATTCCCAGTCTACGATTGCTAATTTTACTTTATGTATACATATTTTTGCATGTTTATATCTTTAGTTTATAAATGCATGTGAATGAGTGACATGCTAACATACACTTCAGTCCATACGTTCTTAATATAAACATTCAACAAGTATTAATGTTTTTTTATTTTAAACTACAAATGATCAGTTAAGAATATAAAATATGCGAATGTGAAATATAAATATGCGAAAAAAATATCGTTCATCACGTATGTATCCGTTGCTCGATTATTAAAATAAATTTCTACACGTTTATCTGAATATGTACCATGATACATATTGCATCATAAAATAGATAAAGTGAAATGATATTTTTATTATTGATATAAGACAATTGATATTTTTTTAAATAATTCCTTTAACATGCTGAATAATTACAGCAAAGAAAAAAAAAATAAAAAATGGTCTTTATAATATAAGTAAATATTGCAATTTAAAATGAAACTTGTTATTATAATTGTTTATACATCAACATACATTATTTAATACAGATTATAATTCTTAAAAAGCGTCATTATAATAACATTATTTTTTTTAGCGCCAATAGAAATATGTATATGAAAAAAAAAAGTATTTGTATTTTATGAACACGTGACGTGTTAAACATTTAACGAGCGACAAGTACCTCTTATTATATATATTGACAAAAATATTCTTATATTATGAAATATATATGTATATAATAATTTACTTCTGTATGCTATCTTTGTAGCTATAAAATAAAACTCATTGGTTTCATACATGCTAAATTAAGAACAGCTCAGCTAACAAATTATAGCGTAATTGAAAAATACAAAATTTTGTATTATTGATATATATCATAAATTACATTGCAATTACAATAAAATATATAGATCTGTTAATTTGCATATTATAAGAAAGCGATTCTGAATTATAGTTGTACATTTTGTAACATCTTCTTTTGCTTTGTAATTATATGAAAAAAATTAGAAAAGAAGAAAGTTAATTTTATAAGCTAGTATAATATATTATATATAAACTTTGTATATATTTTTTGAATAATTATTCTAAATTAAAAATAGGTTTAATGCTTAATTGTTATTTATTTCTCATATCCTAAAGAAAATTCCTAATTTATAGTCTTATTCTTAAATAATTATAATATTATGAAATTAAAATTAAATAATAATCATACTATTTATTTATATCATCATATTATTATATAAGAAATAATTTAAATGATGGAAATTATACATTTTCGATAATTAAAAAATTTAATGCAAATTAATTATAAAATTAATTTCCTTTATTCATTGTATAATCAAAGTGATCTAAACAAAATTTGCATAAAGATAGAAAAATCAACTTTTATTTTCCTTGACATCGAGATTACATGGTCAGATTTAAAGCTCTTATGAAATAATTTTCTGTTAATATATGAATTCATTATGTTAATCGTTTATATAACCAGATTGATGTCTCTTATTCTTTCGAAATTGTTTCATTCGAGTTTATGTATGTAGTTCGATTTAGTCTAAGAGTAAATTTAATTATTAAAAGAAAGTGAAAAAAGAAGAAAAAGAACGAATTATTACAATATGAATCGTGTAAAAAAATTGTTATCGAGTAAAGAAACTCGAGATTATTTAATGAGGTAAGCAATGTGGAATTTAAGTATAGATAAAGTATATATATGTGTTTTGTTACTTAGTATATTATTTCGATTTAGTATATTATTTAATCAGAATAGATTTCATTATTGTTTCTTTTGTTTCAGTACACATTTTTGGGGACCTATAGCTAATTGGGGTATTCCAATCGCAGCAATCGCTGATATACAAAGAGATCCGAAATATATTAGTGGAAAAATGACGTTTGGTTAGTTTATCTACTTTCTTTTTTTCTAGTATAAATTGAATAATCATTAAAATTTTAAACATGCATATAAAGATAAGTAAAATTACGATATATATAAAGATTCTGTTACATTTTATTATAAATCTTATAATTATAAATCTTATAATTTTTTTTATACTTGTATCATATGTATCGCATAATGATAAAAATTCAGCAAAAAGAATAAAATAATATATATTTTCATATATTCTTTCATTACATTTAGATAAATTCAAAATATTAATTCATTATTTAAAAATATAGTTATATATTATAATAAAAATTATTAAATATAAAATTATTTTAATGAATATTAACAAATCTTTTGTTTTAATTCTCAATATACATATGCTATGGATTGCTGAACTTTTCAAAACTATAAAGATAAATTAAAATTTATAAGATATATTAATTTTTTCAGCTTTATGCTTATATTCAGCAATGTTCATGCGTTTTGCTCTAAGAGTTGAACCACGCAATTTACTTCTTTTTGCCTGTCATTTTGTGAATGAAGGAGCACAAATGACTCAAGGTTTTAGATTTATTAAATATCATTATGTAAATAAAGATAAATAATGATTGATAAAATAGATACTTGTAAAAATATCAGTGTTTGTAATTATTTAATTTTCCATTTATTATTCACTTAATATAATTTTTTTTTTATTTTTTCTTCATTATGATTCATTTTTGTTAATTTTACATAACTAAAATCCAGAGAATAATAATATATGGTAATAGTATATGGTATAGTAATATTTTTAAAATTAATTTATTATTTGAAAATTAAGTATCAAGTAAAAATAAAAATTTTTATAATTTATTGATAATAAATATAATAAATTACAATTGTAAATTATTTATTAATAAATATATAAAATATTAACATCAAATATTTATTATATATAATTATAGGATTAATCATGTATTGTATCATGATATTCATTCGTTATTTTAATTTGTATTATTTATGAAAAATAAAATAAAATAACAAATTTATAAAAATAAGATATTGTAATTTTTACAATGTATTATTATAAAATAAAATATAAAATAATAAAAATTTTAAAATGAGTTATAATAATATACATAATTTTCACAATTTATTTTTAAATGTACTATAAATCATGCATATTAAATAAAATATAATAAATACATATTTCAATGTAATTAAAATATGTAACATCAGAAATATATTGTTTAAAATTAAATAATTTTTAAAAATAGTAATTTCCTATTTATTCATATATAATATTCATATATTTATTTAATAAAATTATTTAAAAATAATTTTACAAAATCTCATTTTATTGTAAATATTATGTTTTATAAATTAATAATAACAATAATAACAAGCAAATAGTAAAGTATTTTAAAAATATAATATTTTTACATTTATTGTTTTTATTAATATTATTATTATTATATTATAATATATTATAATATATTATAATATATTTACTATATTTATTATTTCCTTAAATGATCATATTAATAATGGACGGATTGTATTCATAAAACTCTATCTTAATGAATATATATGAACTATATAAATGCATATAGAGTAAAATTCATATTATTATAATATTATTATGAGTCATTTGCATACTATAAAATAACAAAATATTGTCGATATAAGTAATAATATCCAATCGACTTGAATTGATGAGGCAGTAGCTAATCGACATTTAAACATATCATATCTGTAAAAATAAGCATTTGTGTTAAATTATTAATTATAATATGATATGAGAATTATTATATATTTTAAAATTATTGTTATATTAATTTATAATATTAATTACCTAGTTTTTTGATCGTTAATTAAATTATTAAATTCAGCTTCTACTAATTGACCATCATAATATGTAATTAAGTCTTCAAATGGATATTCAAAACCTTGTTTACACTCACACTTATATCCGCCTGTCTCGAAACCTCTTCCGAGAATAGGCACACACTATATATATATATACATACAATATATTAACACATTGATAATTATTCATATTCTTATACATATTAGATATATTATAATTAATATATTATTATAATTATATTAATATATTAAAATTATAGGAATAATTTTTATTATATATTATTAAAATTATAGCAATAATATTAATTAATACAATAGAATTTAATATCTTACATATGAAGTTTTTTGATCACACTTATGTGTACCCTTAAATGCATTTGGAGCGTAAAACACATCGTCGCATTGATTAATATCGAGTTGAAGTAGATCCATAGTAACAGCTACAATACCTCTATAATATATTATACCTCATAATATATCTCAATAAGGATTTTAATATAAAATGTGATCTTTCTTTTTTGATTTTTTTTCTTTAGAATTAAAACAGGTTTTCTATCCTTATGAACAATCTCACATTCGATTTCTCATGCATATGCTATACCTTATTCAGTTGTCCATATGGATAGAAATACTTACTTGAATTCCAGTTTCTCTTTCAAGCTGTCCAAGCCAAAAAACGGGGATGCATAGGTAATTACCCATTTCTTTACTTTACCGTTGCAATCAAAGTAAGGACTTGTCCAATGGCCATGATTCAGGTTTGCTGCTCTATACAAATGAATGAATATTCCCACATTAAAATAAATTCTATTTCCAAAATCAATTTTTTTTATATTAGAAATAAAATTTTTCTATATTTTCTATATCTTTTCTTAATTGAACTATATAGTTTTCCTTTTCACTTTTTTCATTTTTTTAAAATAATTCTTTTTTGTATAAAAAAATTTCATCAAAATTATTATCTTACCTATAAAAATTAGGATAATGCTCATATTTTTTAAGATATTCACCGGTTTCATTGAATCTTATTTTTATTTTCATATAATATTTTTCTAGTTCATCAAAATTTGTTGCCCATCTTTGTTTCAACAATTGAAAATAATTCTTTTTTGTATAAATATTATCTATAAAATAAAAACAAATAATTAAGATAATATTACGAATATGTTATAATAATTTATTATTATAACATATATTATTTAATAATAAATACTACCTGCATCATTATGTCTAGCTAAATCTTCAACCTTAAATTTAGTATTTAATTGAGTTTTGTAGGCATAAGGAGCAAAAAATGTTCTATTTGTAAATTTATTTCGATCCCAAAGCAATTCAGCAGAATATATTTTGGTATCTCCAAGTACTAAAGCTAAAGTCTCTCCAATCATTTGATCTTCGGTAAGTGGTCTATCAGCTACTCTTTTACCTGAATAAACCTCAAGAGGATCAGAAATTTGTAGAAATGCACTAATAAAATTTGCCAATCTAGTTGCCATTTTCGCTTCGTTTTCAAAAAATTCTTTAGCACCGAAACTTATATCTCCGCGTAATGTTAAATCTTCTTGCTTGTAACTGTAATATTAAATATTAATGAATTTTTTTCAATATTTTACTTTCTGAATTACATAAAAAAATGAAAAATATCAAAAAATGAATATTTTATGATATACCTATTGCAAGTTTTTGAATTGATGCTTAAAATGAATTTAAGAATTTGATCTATATTAATTTTTTCAGATTTTATTGCTTCTGGTCCAATAGAATAATTTCTATAGTGATAAAATTGCTCTAAATACTTTTCTCTAATATGAGGTTTTGCCTTTTCCCATTCAACAGGCATTTTATGTATCCCTATAAGAAATGAAAAAATAAAAATATAATATAATATAATAAATAATCATCAATAATGACAGTAATAATAATTATAAAAAATAAATATATAGATATTTACATCCTATTCGAGAGCAATCAAATCCATTGTAATATTGCTCTTGAGTTGCTCTTTCTATAATTTCACCTAGGTATGGACGCCGTACTACATTTGGTAATCTGAAGCCTGGTTTACATCTACATTGATATCCACCTCTTCTAAAACCCCAGCCATGTAATGGCTCACACTAAATTAAATTGTAATTAATTGTAATTTAAAATTTAAAAAAAGATAATTTTCTTAAAAAAATATTAAATATATAATAATTTTTATATTTAATACCTCAGTAGTTTCAGTTTTACATCTCGCAGTATTTACAAATCTATTGGGACCACTATTTCCTTTTCCTTTTGGACATTGATTAATATCTATTCTTTCAAAATCCATTTCAATAACTGATATGGCAGTATAACTATAATAAAGATATATAATTTAATGAAAAATTCAAATAAGAAAAAATTCAATATATAACTTGTAATATATAATAATAATATACGTTGGATATTCAATATGTCTAAATCCTGTATGTCTTGGATATATATCTGCTATTGGCACAACTGCTGCCACAAGCCATCGATTTGATCTCCCACAATCATAATAAGGTCTGGTCCATTTTACAGGACCAGGATGTTCATCTGCACCTATAAAAAATAAAAAAAGAGTTTTAATAATATAAAATTTTATATTATTTAAATTGATCATTTTTATTATAATACCAGGTGGTCCATGAAAGGTAAATGTTTCATTAGTATTGTTAGCATATCTAATTTCAACTTGATAAGTGATTTTAGTGTCATGTCTTTTATCAACATTATCTGGTAACCATTTCTTATACCTATATTAATAGAATTGATAATATTTAATAATTTATAAATTATAAAACTTTTTCTTATCTAAACATAATTTTAATAATCTAAATTTTGTTTACCATTCATTTATACGATAATAATCTGTTGTATAATCTTCACCAAGACTACCACTAGCAAATGCCCCAAGATCTTGTACATTAAATGTATTTCTTGTGGATATTCTTTCTAAATGTATAGGATCATTAAAATCATCAGCTCTAAAAGTTCGTGGTGCAAATCTAGGCATAGTTTTATTAAAAAAGCCTCTATATGATGAAGAATAAGACATATTTGGTGAAAAATATATAGCGGAAGCATTTATATGTGAATTTGCAGAAACATCAGCAACTGTTGATAAAAAATAATACATCATGCCTGGATCATAAGTATCATTGATAGCAGGACGTATGAATCGAGATTGTAAAATGTAACTCCAAAAAAATGATCTACTAAGAGCCATATTATGAAGATGAAGTAAAGCAGTTCGATTTGGAAATACAGGATTGATATTAATATCTTTAATATCAGGTAAATGAGAGACTGTATCTTTTGGTAGATAGAGGTCTCCGATATGTTGAATAGGACAATTTTCTTCATTAATCTTATCCATTTTTAAACGGATTTCATCAAAAGCATCTCTAGCTTGCCACTCATATTGTCCGACAACGCCCAAACAATAGAAACTTATAATCACTATCGTATATATTTTAAAATTAATGAATTCCATCTTCTAATAAATATACTAAATTCTTATATAGGTATTGTATTATATTGATTCATCGTCATATCAATAAGGAAAAAAAAAATATAAAAAAATAAGAAATAAATTCTTTTCTGTTTGTCACATACACGTACATTCATTCACATTTCACATCGAACTATATCAATATTAAATACCATATTCAATTCACTTCAAAATCTCTATTTGCCTGCTTTATGGAAGTTACTAAGTTACTAAATATATACATAATGCCTGAGTTCTGATGTCATCAATTCTATACTAAATTAGAGTTAACTTTCATTGAAGTTAACGATATCCTCTTTTAAACCGCCATTATTTGAAAACTTTAAATATAAAAAAAAAATGTATGTATGTATGTATATTATATTAAACTATAAAGCGTTATTTGTACATTTTGTTAAAAAAAAAAGAGTTCTTAAAAAATAAATTTTTTAAAAAATAAGAAACTAAAATAAAAATTTAATATAAAACGACATTTAAATATTTTTTATTATGTTAATTCAAATAGCATCTTGGTCCATCGACCCTTCTAAGAGTAACTCTCCCAAGTATGTAGTATTCCGCTTGCTATAGCATTATCTGAATACAGGTTCACCCCTATTTATTTGGCATGTGAAAAAAGAAGAATTTCTCATAGCTAAACAAGTATTTTGGAGAGAAGAGTAGCTGGGGGTCCATCTCATGCTTTAATGCAACTGTTCTGGTTCCTGAGAAAATCTTTACGATGTCTGCAAGCAGTTCAAGATTTTCAATGTCAACGTGGGAAATAATTTTAAAGTATTATTAAATATTTTTTATGCAATAGTTTTTCAAATTTATATTTGTAAAAATAAATATAAAAAAATATTCGTAAAAAATATTTTAACAATAATTATAATTGTAAAAAATAATAACAATTTTTTACATCAAATTATTGTTCAGATATCTCTCCTATGTTACAATATACTTAAAGTAATGATATTAAAATTATTAAATATCTTTAAATTTTTTTAGATATATAAATTTAATTACAAACATTTCTACGTTAAAATTCCAACCTCCCACGACAATGGCTCTAGAGTCGAGCAAAAAATGCATTGTCTGTGGAGAGTGCAGACAGCTAAGTAATGAGAGATAGAAAAAGACATGAAAGAAGAAGAGGGAACAAGAGGAAAAAGAAATATGTATATTTAAATATACAGTATAACAATAAGTGAAGTTTAATTTATCAACATTTTATTCATGAATTAACGTATAGTTTTAATTATGGTTATGAATAAAATAATAATTTTTAACGAAAACAGAATTTGAACGAATAAAAATTAAGAAAACGGAAAAGTTCTGAAGGAACAGGTTTCAGCAAGCGAACATACGAGCACCATCTGTCTTTGTTGCTTCTTCTCCTTTGAGGGACGCGGGTGCGTGCTCAACCAGACAGGCGGTTTACGGTTGAATTCAGGACCGTATCTTGTTGTCTGTACTCTGTTCTGTTATCTAAAACGTTATTTGTAATAATTATGAAAATGTTCATGGGAACTAATTCCTTCTTAATTAAAGAATAATAATTTAAATTGTACAATTTTATTTTAATATAAATTTTTTAAATATGTAAAAATGTAATATAAAATTTTATATTTTTTATGATTTTATTTCAAATTATTAAAATAGCATTTTTTATGTAAATAAAATTATGTATATATATGTATATATATATATATATATACATATATAAAATTTATATACATATATAAAATATATAATAATTCTTATTTTAGGAAAAGAATTTGTAAAATTAAAAATAGAAAAATTTGTATGCTTTATGCTATTAGTATCAATACATAATAGTATAATATATAACATAACAATATAAAAAATTTAAATTTTATAATAAAAAAAATTGCAGAATTTTCTAATTAAATATAGATTTTCTAAAAATACTTATATCATATGTAAAAATATATGATTAAAACTTTATTAAAGGAAAAAAAAAGTATATATTTAAAATCTACTGAAATCTAATATATATTTATTTATTTATTTATACATTATTTATTTATTTATATATATATTATATATACATGCATATATTATGTAATTTTATTTTATAGAATATATATTGGTTTATTAATTCAAGTATATTCATATATTTTAGAGATACATCAACTTCTCTTATATTATATAATTTTTTTTTTCTTATTTATGTATATAATATTTTATAATAAAATAACAATACAATTTTTAATGTATTATTTTTTAATGTATTCAATGTTTTATAATTAATGACACGAATATTGTAATTTCTAATCAAATATAATTTAATGCTATTCTAAAATTATTTCTTTGAATTTTTCTATTATAATTTAGTTACAAATATATACATAACATATGTAACTGTACACATAATGATATATAGAATACAAATAAAGATAATAAAAATATAGATAAATTACAATAAAAATATTTAAATATATTATAAAAAAATGTAAATATTTATTAAAAAAAATAAAAAAGAAAAAAATATGAAAAATTATTGAAAGAATGATACAGGAACGGAAAAGAATTGCGACGAGCCTGACTAAGGCGGGGCTCGCATATACCGCGAAGAGAGGTAAGCGGTTGAATCGGATTGGATTGGGGCGCAACTAGCAAGCAAGCGAGCAAGTGAGGAAACTGGTTTGGTTTTGTAGGGCTTGCACCACTGCACCGTTCTTTCAGCGAGACAGTCCAATTTATGCATTACGGCTATGTAGGCACTACATGATATCAAAACGCTGCGCCCGGGCTTACTTCACTTACCGTCACCATCACTGCAATATTATCGAAACTTTGCAAGTGCCTACAAGACTAAATTCACTGCATTATATTTTATCTAATACAATCAAGTGTTGAATGCAATTTATAATATACATTTGAATATAGTTTGATATAACGTGAAAGTGAAGAAAAGTACATGCAAGTTTATATTTGTGTTAATATTGGTGATATCTGTAATATGAATTTTTTATTGGTTAAAAACTTGTGACTATTTTGTGTGTAATATTTGGTGCTTCGTTTTATAATTTGTTCAAAATTAATACTGTGAAGATTTCAGATTTTATACAGGTACATTATTTTTACCGTATAATTATATTTCGGAGGTTATGGCATTTGATTTGCTTAGTATTCTTATCATTTATTCTTTCTTTATTGTTTAATCTAACCTAAAAAATAATATTTTATAAGTATAAATTATATTAAATATAAGTTTATTAATATGAAATAAATGTAGCATTAGAATTATATATAATCATTTATTTTTTGTGAAATTTAATATTACAAAATTATGCGATCGCTGTTTTCATATTTTTTATTATTTATATTTAATTTTTTTTATTGTTTCATTATTCAAAAGAAGTAATATAAGAAAAATATAAAATAGAAACAAAAAACATAAATTTATTTTACAATATTTTATAAGAGCGTAGTTATAATATTTTTGGTAAATTATTAGCTTATTATTTTAATAATAAAAATTTTTGATTCACAATTCAAATAAATTAATTTGTGTTTAAATTTTATTATTAAAAGTAAAAAAAAAAAATAGAATATAATATAAAAAAATTATAGATATGTAATTATTATTGATACTTTTAAATTTTTTGTATATGTAGATAATATATTTATTAAAAATATTTGCAATTATTGAAAATAATTCATTGAACAAGTACAACGATTAGATTAAATTTGCGTATTATAGAATTAACATACTATTGTGTATGTACATTTCAAGTATGAAATTCGTTATTTCACGAGTGCATATTGCATGGTCAACTTTTTCTTTTCAACGTTTTGCACGAACCAATCAGAATTCGCGAATATACCTCAGAAGAAAATGGCTAACTCGTGTCGCTGGGTTCGAGCGTATCTTTGCGCGTCGTTTTGTGAACCCCGTAGTCTGCAATCACGTTGACGTCTATCGCCATTTCCTCACAGGAGGATTTTGTTCGATTACTTTCTAAGGTATATGCAATTATTCTTGTTATGAATATTGTGAATAATTTTTATCAATGTGCTTTTTTAATAATGCGTTAATGAACACGATAAAAAATTCATTAGTTAGAATAGCAGGTGTGATGTTATCGCGAGTGTAAAAGTGCATTGCATCCTTCAAGAAATATGGATGCAACTCTATTGCCGGCCGGCAAGCTTTACACAAAAAATTGCAGTTACATTTCTCTTGAAGCACAATTTTGTATTTTATATATTAAATACGTTATTCTGAAACAATTCATTATAATAATTAAATTCTCGTATTTTAAAGTGCATTGTTCAATAATGGAGACTTCTTTATTATATATTTCAAATTAAGGAGTAGGTATACGATATTATCAATGATACATTGATGATTCATAAAAATTTTCTTGTAATTTTTATTTATAAAGCTATGGATAACATTTAAAAGTTTTAATATAAAAATTGTTTGTAAACGCGGGAACTTGTACGTACTATGCATTATATGTTGAATAGTTGTGTTCGAGTCTTAATCACGTTCGTTACATTTCTTCTATTTCATGTACTCCATTTTTTTTCATAATTATTTTTACATATTTCTATTTCCAATTCTTTTTTTCCCATTTCAAATTATTTATTTATATATTCTTTTTATATATGTTTCATTTTATTTTGTATATAATATACTTTATTTTTAATCTTTTGAATGATTGATATTTTAGTTAAAAAAATTTTGAATAATAGATGTTGGAAATTCTGAATATAAAGTTTGAAAATAATATTATATATTGAATATTATAAAATTATATCAAATTATAAATCTTATATTAAGTACTAAATAAAAAAACTGTTATGATTCTTTTAATTTTCATGAATATATCTGATTAAATATTTTAATTATTTATAAATATTTATGTTTATTTTTTAAATTATATATATCATATTAAATAATATTTCTTTATATAAAATAAGAAGTATTTTAATGCTTTTAATATTTTATAATTATAATTTAGAAAATATTAGATTTTAATATTTAAGTGCAAAAAACAAATATTTAAATACTAAAAAATTATGTAATATCGATATTATAAATGATATAATATAATCAATATAATAATATTGATATTGCCCCCATAAAAAAATTAAAAATCACTAATATAATAATGTAGTTTTGTTCGAAAGATTTTTTATATTTTAATCCTTTGCGGTATATTTCTATTTTAATCTTTTGTTATATATTTCTATTTAATTATTTTTTTTTCTCTCTTTTATTTTTTCAGTTAAAATAAAGAACTAAGTATTATTGTGATAAATGCGAAAACTTCGAAATCGATTTTTGCATTATTTTTGATAAAATATGATATTTTTTCATTCTATTATTGAAACAAGTGTTGATGTTTAAGAATTATCTTATTGTTTACAATATTAATACAATTATATTTTTAAAAATATTTGATTCCTCGATTCTTTTTTATTCTTAGATATTCTTAGTGCAATAAATCATCAGTAATTATGTGAGTATTAATTATTTTGATACATGTCAATATAAATTAGATTTTCTATTGTATTGAAGAATGCTTAAAAATATATGATATAATATAAAATTAGAAGAATAGTTTATAAGTTTTTATTAAATTTTATTTAATTTAAAGTAATTACTAATAACAAAATCGAATTCAATATTATTGAATTAAACATATGTAAAAATTTACAGAAAAAAATTTGCTTATTTATATAAAATTGTATAATAAGTATATAATAAGTATATACTTTTTATTGAAAAATAATTTTTATTAATAAATATTTCCAATAATAATAACAATAATATAATAATATTATATCTGGTGAAAATATAACCGCAAAGGGTTAATTAAGATATTTAATGGGCAATAAATTTAATATATTAAATATATTTTATTTTAATAATAATTTAAAAAGATATAAACTTTAAATTAAATTATATAAATATAAAAACTAAAATAATTAAAATTTTTGTTTTCTCAAAGATGTTGTCTTGGAAATAAAAATTTGTTTTAGCTATGGCAGAAGGAAATGGGGAAATAAAAATGGAAGAGAAACAGTCTAAGGAGGAAATGGAATATGTAGAAAGAACAGAAGATTTTTCAAAGTTGATTCAATATGGATTAGATGAAAAAGTAGCTGCAAAATTAGATGAAATTTATAAAACAGGAAAATTAGCTCACGTGGATTTGGATGAAAGAGCATTAGATGCTTTAAAGGAATTTCCTGTTGATGGTGCATTAAATGTACTCACACAATTTCTTGAATCTAATTTAGAACACGTATCAAATAAATCTGCATATCTTTGTGGTGTAATGAAAACCTATAGACAAAAAAGTCGAGCTGGACAAGGTACTGGTACCAGTACTACTCCAAAAGCACCAGATGAAGACAAAATAAAGGTAGATATTTATTTTATTAATTTGATATTTATAATGTAAATTATATTTATAATTATTTATAAACTTACAACTTAAATTATAAAAAAAATATAAAATTGTTTATAATGGTTTAGATGATTCTTGAACGAACTGGTTATCCTTTGGATGTAACAACAGGGCAGAGGAAATATGGAGGTCCTCCTCCAAATTGGGAAGGTCCTACACCCGGAACTGGTTGCGAGGTAAAACAATGATTTATTTTTATATATTTTTTTTATTTATCAAGCTCTACTTTTTTTTATATATATTTTTTTAATTTTTTTTGTATTTATTAGTTATTAATATTTTAATATTATTTTATATATTTTTTTCTCCTAAAAGGTATTTTGTGGAAAAATTCCAAAAGATATGTATGAAGACGAATTAATTCCTTTGTTTGAAAAATGTGGAAAAATTTGGGATTTAAGATTAATGATGGATCCGATGGCAGGATGTAACAGAGGATATGCTTTTATCACTTTTACTAATAGGGAAGCAGCACAACAAGCTGTTAGAGAGGTATGTAGATATTATTTGAATTATTTTTACTATCATGTAGGTACATGTTTGTGAAGCGTACAAATTCTGTTATCCTAGTTTACAACATCTTGTTATGGATATATCAATTCCCTTCACTTTTGTTTAGAAAAACTTTAGAAATGTTACAAAATTGTTATTGCTACCAAAATAAGTAAATTTTCGAAATGTTTAAATACATTATTGCACATGTTTTATTTCTTTGCTTTCTTCCTGTTTCTATAACTTGTTTTATTGAATTATTTTTATTTATGTTTATGGTATTTGTTTCAAAATGAACGTTAATCGACTCATCAAATTGAAGATGATATAAGAACATCTTCTTTTTCCTTTTCTTCTTTTTTCTTCTTACATTAAACATTTCGAATACATTTTTTTCATATTCCCATGTGGCTTGTTCTATATGTTGTGACTTGCGTTTTCTTTCTTTATTTTTTTTTTCTTTTTTTTCTTCTCTCTTTTTTATTTATTTATTTTTAAAATTGTAGTTTTAACACAAATGTTTTAGCATTATTTTACTAATGGTAAAAAATAATAAAATTTGACATTCAATGTCTTTTAGTTAGGAACAATCCACATATTTGTTTCATACATATACATATATGTCCCTGACCACTAATTTATATTTAAATATATAATGATGCCCAACACATGCCAAATACTTAACAGCAGCAAAACAGAGAGAGAAAATAAATGCACATATGTATAACAGTATAAGTACACGCGCGCGCGCACGCGAATACATGCAGAATATACATATTTTTCTGTACATATATATACATATACACATACATTTGAACAGGTACGCATTTACATATACACATACGCGCACACACATATCATAAGCGCGCGCGCGCATAGGTGTATGCGTACGTACGTACGTGCGTACATACGTACGTACGTGCGTACGTACGTATGTATGTATGTATGTATGTATGATGTATGTATGTATGTATGTATGTATGATGTATGTATGTATGTATGTATGTATGTATGTACGTATGTATGTATGCATGTATGTATATATATACATACATGTATATAATAATGTCCTATGGATGAGTTTCTTTTTCCAGCTCTCCTCTTTGCTCAGTGGGCAAAATTGGGAGTGGAGAACTTTCCTAAACATTGACGATGCGAAAAAAAGAAGTTCGTGTGGTTTAATTGGTTAGGGGTATATTTACTTAATTGGTTGACTTTCGTTGGACAGTGACAATTTTTGTAACAAAATTTTGAAAATTGGTAGGTTTAAAATTTGTTTACAGGAGCACATACGTGAACGCCGGTTTCCTATATTGTGAAGACTCGAGCGACAAAGCGCATGCCACTTTCTCGCTTTCATGGAACCAGGCCATGTTAATTATTTCACTAAATTTCATATTTTGAAAAATCTTTCCTAAATTCTTTTGTTTGTCGCAATTAGATAAAACATGAAGTGTATATCATTGGAACAATATGAGGCATGTGTTTGTTTTCTTCATCCCACAGCTCGATAATCACGAAATAAAACCCGGCAAGAATCTGAAAGTAAACATTAGCGTTCCTAATCTACGACTTTTCGTGGGGAACATACCAAAGTCAAAAGGCAAAGAGGAGATCTTGGAGGAATTTGGTAAATTAACAGGTAAAGTGAATACGAGGCGTGTGTACCTACCTATCTACCTATACCTACCTGTCTACCTGTATTGTAACTTACGAGTGGTAGCTTTTAAGTAGTGGTTGTAGATGGTATGGAATTTTGGAGCATCCAAGAAATAAACACAATCGTACGCGCGACCGTGCGATTTACAGTTACCTATGTCACCTTCAGTTCTGATCAGTCTCCTTGCCTCTCGGTTTATTAGTGAACAGTAACACCTCTCTGGTCCAAGTCTTCTTTTCCTCGCATATTTAGGTTGAGTTATGAGTTATATACTTCCTACTTTTATTTAATGTACTTCCTTTCTTTTCTCCCAAATAATTTTTCTTTTACTCCTTATAGCGTTCCTTTATCCTTTAGTTTTCACAATTACCGTTGTCGTTCTTATTATCATAGTTACCGTTATCGCCATCATTATCGTTGTTCTGTTGCATCTTCATTGTAGGATCACAATTATTTTATGATCGGTACCAAACCATCACTACTACCACTACGATCAACACCATTCGTTTTTTGCTATCAAACATACACGCGAACAATACCACAATTACACTAAAGCGCGCAAACACACAATCTTACACAATTAATCTTAATCTTGACATTTGAAGTTTGATCTTCTTGGCGATTTGAACGTATACTTTTATTTTCATTTTTTAATTCCTTATTTTGCTGTTTCTTTTGTTTGATTTTTTCTTCTTTTTTTTCTACATAATAAAAAGGATAAAGAGAGACAAAGTATTTAGAAGAGAAAATGTGGAAGCAATTCAATATGGCAGAATTATTAAAATTATATAGTGAGATAATAATAAATATAATGCGCGCTGTCCTGCGTGGTTGTTATCAGTTTTTGCATC
Source organism: Apis dorsata (assembly GCF_000469605.1). Classification (NCBI taxonomy): domain Eukaryota; kingdom Metazoa; phylum Arthropoda; class Insecta; order Hymenoptera; family Apidae; genus Apis; species Apis dorsata. The sequence continues at coordinate 782,740 of NW_006263390.1, forward strand.
ATGTTAACGCGATTCATAACTGGACCTCAAGCATGGGGGTATGGGAGATATGCGTGGACCGCTGGGGCGTTTGACTCGCTAACAAACGGACAGGCACTCCCATCCACCTACCTACTTACCTACTATACCTATCACCTTACCTAGCTATCCATATATCTATTTCTATTTATCAACTATTCTGTCTATCGATCTACCCATCTGCCCATCTAATACTATCTATTAATCCATGAATACCTACCTATTTCTATTTATCAACTTGTCTATTTATATATTTATTTCTGTTTACCAGTTTCCCTATCTACTTATCTTTTTATTCATTTATTTATCTTATATAACTTAACTTATCTGTCTGTCTACCTATTTACCTATTTTCCTACCTACTTACATACCTATCTACCTTTATACCTACTTACCTATCTATCTATCTATCAATATAACTATCTATCTACCTCTATATATCTATTCATCCATTCACCGACCGTATACGATAATTAACTCCAGTTTATTTTTTCACATTCATTTATTAATTTGCTTGCCCTGTTCCTTCGTATAAGATATATATAATTTCCCTGAAGGTCGCTTCACGATATCCCACGTTCAGAACAGCCAATAAGCAGGTGAAATTGTAAAAGGCAAGCTTAATTGGCACTCTCCTTCCACATTATTCTTACAGCTGAATGATTATGAGATTCGGAAAGGGAAAAAGATTGGTGTTACCGTATCTTATAACAATCATCGCTTGTTTGTGGGAAATATTCCAAAGAATCGAGACCGAGATGACTTGTTCGAAGAATTTACAAAGCACGCACGTAAGTTGATAATTGTCCTTCAAATCAGCAAGCAGTAACCAAAGGAAATTCTATGGGAAAAAAAAATGGTGGGACAAAACTTTTATTTTTTAACAATCGGCTGTTTCTATTCGATTTTTTAGTTAGAGATGCTTGATGGGTAAATTTTTAATGCCCTCTGGCATCATTATCAAGTAGGCAGATTTTTCCTTAAATTAAATTGATACATATGTCGTAGAATATAATTTGTTACCTATAAAACATTCCGCCACACATTTTCACCACAAACATCATCAAAGTTTTTCATTTTGAAAAATAAATCTTTATTCTTTATTATTTTATTATATTTTATTTTCTATTAACTTTTGGATAAATCATTGGCTGTAATTGATTAACGAATTTTTGTATTATATTGTGTCCCACAGTCATAAAATTTAATTTATTATCTGTCATAATTATACATATGAAATTTAACTGTTTTCGATAAGACATTCTTAATGTTTATTATTTTTCCTTTCAAATTTTTTTTTTTTTTTTT
>NW_006263390.1:784340-786017 GCF_000469605.1 Apis dorsata
GTTAATCCTTAAATTTGAAATTTTTTATTTGTGCTGATTGATTGATTTTGGGACGCAAAAACATTTATAGAAATTTAAGTAAATAAAAAATGATTGAAAACATTAAATATATAATAATAATGCGCGGTATCATTTGCAAAAATTCTACGTGTATGTGTTAATCTTTTTAAATAATAATTGGATACTTTTGCTATTAGGAAAACAATAAAATATAGCATTTTATCCAATAGAAAAATATTTTATATGTTCTAAATTTTCTCTAATGTATTTGTTACGGACATGAAATCGGTCAGAGTGATTGAATGAATGTGTATAGTTCTCTTATATTTCTTATTATATGTGTGTTTGCATAGTACTCTTGCATGTAATATTTAAGTCTGGACTCAGAGAGGAGATAACGGATAAAAATTAAAAAATAAAGTATTAATGTTGAATTCAGGAGGCATAAGGTTAAATAATCAGAATTTATGGGAAAAAAAAGGTCACAAGGCATCTGAATTCTTCTAACAACCCCTTTCTCCCTCTCTCTCTCTCTCTCTCTCTCTCTCTCTCTCTCTCTCTCTTTCTCTTTCTCTTTCTCTTTCTCTTTCTCACATACTTTCTAATTCTGTCTCACTTTTTCATTTTTTTCTACTTCACTGATTTATTTTAACGTATACAAATAACGCACGTGTGTCTTATTGCTTTAAGATCAAGTGCGTTTTAATCAGATGCCGTGTTGTCTATTCAATTATACATATTCACATACATATGTACACACACGCGTGTCCGTACGCACATGAACGTGTATATATACGTACATACGATATACATATGCATATGTATATGCATCTATACGTATCTGGAAACATCACATACATACATACATAAACACACACACACACACACAACACGAGAGAGAGTGTGTGCGTGTCCGCGCGTGTGTGTACTCATGCTTGCGCATGCAAGTTAACTTTTAAACTGAGAGGAAGGAGAGTAAAACTATTTTTGAAAAAAAATATATATATATATCATAATAATTATAATTTAATGAAGAACATTTATAGGAGCGAAGCAATTTTTTGATTGTTTTTGCAGATGCTTTTTTTTTTTCTTTGTAGTATGGAGTACAATAATAATCGTATTTAAATGAATATTATATAATATTATTAAATGAATTGACTAATAATAGTAAATTCATAAAAAAATTTCACGAAATATCAATCTTTTGTATATTCATAAATCATTATAATGCATGTAAAACTCTAATAGCATGACAATTTTATTTAATGACAATATATTTTTCAGTTTTAACTGTACTACTCTGTTCTATAATTAAATAACAAACAAATAATAAGCACTAAAACTATTAAAATCTACAAAAATTTAAAGATTAAAAATTATTAAGGGGTTAATGCATTCGCATTTGGAATATAACTTTTATTATCATTTATATCATTTATAATTAGTGAATAAAACTGCGAGCATATATTTTTTTTCTTTCTATCTTTTTTTTACACATTTCTTTGTGGTATTCTTGCTTTTTTAGTTGGTATGTTTATTTGGCGATATTTGATAACTATCCGTTTTATTTTATGAAATGTTTTAAATGTTTTTTTAAATTTATTTCTATTATAGAAAAATCCTCTCTTAATTTTACATTTTATTTTATTTTTTTTTTTTTTTTTTTTTTTTTTT
>NW_006263390.1:786235-788245 GCF_000469605.1 Apis dorsata
TGCATATATATACGTATATGTACAATCGCATGTATGTATATACACGTATATAAATACAGGTATACACGATATGTAGATTAACATGTACGTGTTACGACAGATTATTTATTACTACAAATAATATATGCGTATAATATATGCGTATTAATATGTATATTTTACAATTACATGTTAATCGAATAAAAATTTGTTCAAATTATAATACGAAGTAATTTATGTTTTGAGTGTACGGAGATTGATATGGACAAATGTCTATCTAAAAAGTGATGTTTGCGAACTTATAGTTATAGAAAGTAACTCATTTTCCATTACGCGTATATACATTGGCACGCATTATATATATATATATAATACGTATTATATAATATATATAGTATATATATATATATATATTATACGTAAGAGTATATATATATATACACACACACATACACATATATATATATATTATACGTAAGGATTTTATATAATTCTCTATATGATACTGCATATTTATTACATTCTCAAAATCTTTTATAGATTATTGTTCATAGAATAATTTTTTTCTCAATGACTAATTTATTTTTTACTTATAAGAATAAGGATTTTGAGAATAATGCGTGTTCATAAAAATATAAACGGAAAAAAACATTAGTTCGTTAAGTCAATTTAAGAATTTCAAAGATTTTCCGCCAAGAATGATTTATAGTTAATAAATCGCTTATTGCGAAACATATATTTCATCATACATTTATCATCACAATTATTATTATTATTCAAATATTATTCGAAAATTACAATAATTTATAATTTAATTTCAAATAAATTTAAATCGATTAATCATAGCAGCATAGCTTGGTAGCTTGATAGCTCGGTAATTTGTTAGGATTATGCTAATTTCATTATTATTATTTTGATTTTTCTTATTTTATTTTTAGAAAATTAAAAAATAATTTAATATATAGATTGAATAAGAATAGCGATTTTTTTAAGAAAAAAAAAAAATAGTTATTTTTAATTTAAAAGATATTACTTCTTCTTTTGATCATGTCAATTTTCTTAAATTTCATATATCTATATATCTGATATAGTTTAATTTTTAGTAATGCACAGTTTGCTATTTCTAATATTTTTCTATTTTATATAAATTTTAATTTATAATTTGGGTGATAAATTTATCTATTTTTTTTTCGCATCATTCTCTTTGTTTCTCTTTCTCACTCTCTCTCTTTCTCTCTCTCTCACTCACTCACTTACTCATTCACTCACTCATTCACTCACTCACTTACTCACTCACTCACTCACTCACTCACTCACTCACTCACTCACTCACTCACTCACTCTCACGCTCGCTCGCTCACTCATTCGTTCGCTCTTGCTCTCACTCTTGCTGTCGTTCTCGCTCTCTTTCTCTCTCTAATTCTCTCTCTAATTTACTCTGTTTCTTTTCCTTTTTGTTGCAAAATATCTTTTAAATCAACATATAATTAATATATAATTAAGAATGTTTAATGGACACGTTAACAATACATTAAAACGAAATGAAATTTAATAATTTAAATATTCTTTAATTATAAAATTTTCTATATACATAGATAAGGTATCTTAGGCCGAATGATGCAACTGGGAGAGGAAATTTTAGGAAATTTTATAAATTTTTTTTATATATTAGAGAAAGGAAAAAAAATTAAACAAGGTGCTAAATAAAAATGTTTTATTTCATTTTTTCTATTTATTTTTGCTTATAAAATAATTTTGCATCCAATTGTATCATTCTTATTTAATTAAGAGTGAATCAATTAATTTTCAAATTAAATTTTTTTTGCAAGCGAAGCTTCAAACAAAAAGACTTTGAATTTTTTTTTATAATTCATTCATGTATTATTGCATGTAAAATAATCTTTCATTCAGTTGTGTCATCTGTCCTCAGATATTCATGATATACATCTGTTACAGCCCAAAGAAATTCATTCATTTATCTATTTTCTTTTTTTTTTTTTTTTTTTTTTTTTTTTTTTTTTTTTTTTTTTT
>NW_006263390.1:788538-791384 GCF_000469605.1 Apis dorsata
TTGTTTCTTTTTTTGTTTTTCTGTATTTCCTTTCTTAATTCGTAGACCTTTACATATATTTGTTTAATTATCTATTAAATGTCTCATTGAATTTTATTGATCCATTTTGTGTAATTTTTCGTCATATAGCTGGTCTGACTGAGGTGATTATCTACAGTTCTCCGGATGACAAGAAGAAAAATAGAGGTTTTTGCTTCTTAGAATACGAATCTCACAAAGCTGCTTCCTTAGCCAAACGAAGATTAAGTACCGGTCGCATCAAAGTATGGGGCTGTGATATCATAGTTGACTGGGCTGATCCTCAGGAGGAGCCCGACGAACAAACTATGTCTAAAGTAAGTAATTAATATAGTAAAGCAAGAACTAGTAATAAGATTGATTATTTATTGAATCATTTATTATAGGTGCGTGTATTGTATGTGAAAAATTTGACTCAAGATTGTTCTGAAGAGAAATTGAAAGAAAGTTTTGAACAATATGGTAATATTGAAAGAGTGAAGAAGATCAAGGATTATGCTTTTGTCCACTTTGAAGAAAGAGACAATGCTGTTAAGGTAAAATAATCATTGATAATGTGTATGCGTCATTAATTATTTGTGTTTAAATGATGTGTTATGTACGTGGTTTAATCTTCCAGTTTGAAAGTAAGTTTCGATAAAATCAATCATCAATTATATAATATTAACTTGACGATTTATTTAGCAAATGGTACTCTACTATATTTTTAACGGATAAGCTATACTTTATCGATATTATCAAAGTTCATACATTCTCCCATTTTACACATAAATGATGTCACAAAAGATAATTTGGTCAACAAATTTTGAAGTGTAATTTCGTAATAAATCATTTTATGTTTTAGGCGATGAATGAATTAAACGGAAAAGAGATTGGTGGTTCTCACATTGAAGTATCTCTCGCGAAACCTCCATCTGATAAAAAGAAAAAGGAAGAGATGCTTCGTGCTAGAGAGCGAAGAATGATGCAAATGTTTCAGGGCAGAAGCGGGTGTGTTATATCTGTTATATGTGTTATATATGGATATATTTTTTAATTCATTTATTCCTAATTTAATTTTTCCAATTATTATTTTGAATTACATATAATAATATTTTCTATTTTTAGGGGTTCTCCATCGCATCCAAGTATGATGGGAGGACCAATGCCAGTTCGAGGACCAGGTCAAGGTCCTCGAGGTACCGGCGCAGGTATGCGAGGACAGATGGGAAGAGGCGATTATGGTAAGTACCGCTCCGTTTTTATTTTTGTCGTATTTGTTGATATTTCTCTAGATTTATTCCGTATTAAGTATATATACACGCGTATATACATATATATACATGTATTTGTATGTAACATTTTAATTGCATTTCGCCACCCCTTTAATATAATATTTCATACAGAAAAAGATAACGTGTATTACGTACATGTAACACGTTTTATTCCAATTAAAATAACATTTTTGTTTCCGCTTATGATTAATTCGATTTATCTTTAGGCTTAGACCATATCTTTTTATAAAAATATTTAATTCTGCAAATTTTTCATAAAATTATTAACAATTTTATCAACATGAAATTATTATTTATTCTTTATATTTTATGGAACAATTAATACAATTTTAAATAAATTATTTAATGTTATTATATTAATAAATTGCTTAGATAACAAATACATCGGTGTTAAGAAAACATATAAAGTTATACGATATCAAATTTATTAGCGAGATTTTGTCCATAGATTTAAAATGTTAATATTTTATTTTTCAGATTTATATAAACACAAATCATTGTTAAATCGTTTATATCGATATCTTATGGTAATGTTATGTAACATAAACATCCCGCATGCTTTTGGGGATTTTTCACTATCTCACTACATACATTAACTTACATGCATAATATATATGTACAAAAATTTACAGAAATATGAACATATTTAACGATACATAATATAAATATAAGTATAATAAATATCGAAAGTTTGTATTTTTTATTTTATATATAATAGAAGATCAATTATGAATTCTTTTTCTTAGAAATATGGAGAATGATATTTATTCTTTAAATTAACATTTTTTATAAATTTCAAAGGATTTATAAAAATTCAAACTTACACATGTTTCATTATTTATCATATTAGAAAATGTAGTGAGAAAGTGTTTAGAAGCTGGAATATCTCTTTATTTTATTTATCAAATCGAATAGCTGCATTCATATATATAATATTTTTTTATTAAGTTAAATTTGGTCTGAGCCTATTATGATTACATTTTCAATTGTTATGCAGTTGTTCGTTTTCTTTCCCCATTCTTTTTTCTTTCTCTCTCTTTTTTTTTTTCTTTATTTCTTCTTCTTTTTTTTCCGCAATTATTGTTTTATCAATGCATAATTTCGTGAACAGTATATAATAATCAGGTTTACAAAATATTTTGGACGAAGGTTACAAACATAAAAATTTCCATACATATGTACGTTTATGCATATGTATGTCAGGTGTGGCTTAGCATTTTAATATGAGCATAGTATTGCCTTACCACTACCACTTCCTGTGAGGCTTGATATCACGCGCGCGTGCACACTGCACACATATTCTACATATATATATATATANCGCAGACTGATGAACAGGACAGACAAACAGACGCACATTGACATGCACACACACAAAAAAGTAAATGCATGTGTATTGTTTGTTTTGTACTTACCTATAATGATACCCGAGTGATTTTTATTTTGTGGCGGTGTACAATTGTACACACAGCCAAGAAAATTTTAATCTTTCCTTTCTTTTCTCTATTTTTTTTTTTTTTTTTTTTTTTTTTTTTTTTTTTTTTTTTTTTTTTT
>NW_006263390.1:791455-793275 GCF_000469605.1 Apis dorsata
TTGATTTCGTATGCATCATAAATTAAAAAATTTGGTTTCAGCTCTCATGGAAATAGGTAAGATGCGACATTGATTTATGAGTGGAAAGTAGTAGAGTACCATTTGGTAGAGTTTTGTATTTTTCCCTTTTGGAATTATGTATTCAACGTTGAAAAGACGCTAATATCGGATCATCGAAAATTGCAAGAAAACACGCCATTTTTTTTTTTTTTTTTTTTTTTTTTTATTACAATAATTATATTATAATGTATTGTAACGATAACGTGCGTTTATGTTATTAATCCTATATATAAGAAAGGAAGAAAGAGAAATTAATGAGAATCATTTCGAATCGTTAACAATTCCGCAAGGAAAGAAGTGATTGAGTGTGTGTGTGTAAGAGCGAGAGAGAGGAGGTTGGACTTAGGATATTGCAATATTAGGAGATTATCAATTTTCTATGATCCGAATGAGCGTGAAGTTTATATCAGGATACGTGATGGTGGTAGGGTAATTATTGAGTTTCTTTTTTTGGCAATATCGTTGTTACATAGTGAAAGTAATATATGTTTCCGTGATGATTTTTTAATTAAATACGTTTTACAATAAAATTGCGAAATAAAGTCGCAATAATTTGTAACGTTATACAAGTATATATATATATTTTTTTTTCTTTTTCTTTTTTTGTTTCCTATTATTGAAAGTTTTTAAAACCATCTTTTCCCGGCATGCCCTTTCTTATACGAAACACAAGTATTAGTTTTGAATAAGTTGTCAATTGGATATATCGTGGCTAAATTTGGGTCTATTTGTAATGTGTGTTTTTATAGATTATGATTACGACTATTACGGTTATGGGGATTATCGAGGTGGCTACAGTGATCCATATTACGATGACTATTATCGATACGAAGATTACTATTTCGATTACGCGCCGCCTCCGCCACCTGCCAGAGGGAGAGGCAGGCAGCCTCAACCGGTGGGTCGCCTTTTTTAATGGTTCTAAAGTCGTTTCCGTTACTGAATCATTATTACTTTCTTTAGTATTTATATGTATGTATGTGTGTGTGTCTGTATGTACATACATATATGTATATGTATGTATACATATATACATATATACACACATCAGCAGTAATTTGACTGTGGCACAGTGTTCGCGGATGTACCCCAAGTTACATTATATAATCCACTTTTCTCTCTCCAACAACCTGCTCATTTTATCGTTTAATTCAGAGTGTGTATTAACTTCTTACTTTATCGAATATACGTATAAGGTCAGAAAGACATGAATCTATAATTTAAAAAGTGCTCAACGGTGCAAATCCATATACGTACCTATTTTTTATACCAACGACACGTGTGCTACCTGTCATGAATGCGTGAATGTATGTCTGTATTCTTTGTGCGTTTGGATAATTATATATGTTTACATGCTATAGACTTTCCCCATCTATTTCTATATGTACATTTTTTTTTATTTATACTTACCTTTCCATTCATATACTTAGCTCGTCTTGGTAAATTGTGAACATAAATCCTAGTTGTATTCAAATTTAACATTTATTATACAAAATAAGTAATAGATCTACCACTGCATTTATTTATTTAGTAAAAGCTTTGTAAGAATAATCAAAATGGAATGCGCTTGTGGACACATTTGAGATATTTTTTTCCACGAGGGTAGGAAAAATAAATTAGATTGGAAATTAAATTGATGATTAAATATCTGTCGGATAATATGGATAATAAGACTCAGGAGACGCATATATATATAATAAAGACCGGAAAGAGAGAAAGATGTGAGACATACTCGAGCGCGTAATGAGAGGGAGGGAGGG
>NW_006263390.1:793825-797936 GCF_000469605.1 Apis dorsata
CGCTTAGACTAACGTCTTATCCTACAAGTCGAACACACTGCCACTTTCAAATTGCTTGCTAATCATATCTGAGCCATGGTAGACCCATTCTAAATTTCAAAATAACGATATAGCCGGGAAAAGCTATTAGAATGTAGAAAATTACGAGAGGAACGGAAAAGAAGAAAGAAAAATATTAGAAGATATGATATATATATATGTGTATATATATATAAGGGAAAGGAGAATATATATTGAAATATGTGTAATAAAGGGATGAAAAGATTTCTCCTTTATGTTTATATTTTTTATATGAAAAAATAAGAAGGTAAATACTTATGATACTTTAGGTCTTCTTTGTATATTTTTTCACTTTGTCAATATTTCAAAGAAATTCTAAGTATAAGTAAAAATATATATGAGAATTTCTCTGTGCTATTTATAATTTACTTTAACATATATGTATATGTATATGTATGTACATACGAATATATACAAGGTGGAACAAATATAATTAGAATCGAAAAATTTCAAACTTCAATATCAATATATATTTTGAATATAATATACCATCTCGACGAAATTGGATAATTTTTCAATCGAATATACGACTAATGCAAATTCCCTGTAATTGTAATTTCAAATAATTAGTTTGGTTTATACATTCCAATTATGTACATAAAATTATCTTATTATACTTTTTCCACCACGTATACCACAAGTGTATATATATATATATGTACACACATATATATATATATATATTTATATTTGTATATATGTATTATGTATGTACATGTATGCGTATATGTATATAAATGAACATTTGGCTGTGCGCACAAATAGATTATGCATATGTAAATAGTAATGGTTATGTCCATGACACATTTAATAATCTGTTCGTAGTTTCTCCTATCAGAGAGAAGGGTGTTTGAGTCTCGTGGCTCGGATATGGTAAATTTAAATATATGTGTATATATATTTGTATACCAAGTTGCAGGGTTATCCCAATAACCTTGTAAACATCATTACAACTGTACTATCATTACATTAATTTGACGGACTGATTAATTATTTCATTACCAGATAGATAAATATATATATATATGTAAATAGATAGATAATGAAAAAAATAAATTGTTCAAATAAATAGATAGATAGATAGATAGATAAAAATCATTAGATAGATAGATCATTAGTTAGATAGAGATAGGAAATAAATAGGCATACAATAAATACATGACATGTGTATAAATTAACATGGATGGATAAATGAATGTGTGAATGAATGGATGGATGGATGGATAGATAAATATACTATTTTAGATAGAATGATAAATACACATAGATTGATCAATTAGATCGACATAATATTTAATTAGTTGTTTGATTGAATCGTTGAATCGGTTGACCGATTGATTGATTGATTGAATGGCAAATTGTATAACTGTTGACGGACCGATTATATTTCATTTTTGACACTTTTTCCACTTGACAAACGTGTACGATATGCATTTATTTCGACACGATATGTCCTTATGCCTTGGTAGTGTCGATTTGTTGGTTGTAGAATCAGTTACAAAATTTCTTCGAATTATCCTTTTTATTATTGACGTTTATTTCTTCGATATTAATCGATCGATGTTAAATGCTTGTGTATTGTCATTAAGAAGTAGATTAACGAATCGTTGACTTGATTGTTACGTTTAAAATAGTTTAAATCGTTTCTTTTTTTTCTCTCTCTCTCTCTCTTTTACATATCATGCATTTCGTGATGCTAATGTTTTCGTTATATTTCAATAAAAATCTTCAAAAGATTATTAATTTAATTTTATTAAATTTGTTCGAGAGAAGCTGGATGTAAAAATGTATATTGTGCGGATTGAATTTTTTCTTCTTTTTTGAATGTTCTTCTCTGTTAGTGATAAAATAAAGAAAGATGATAATTAAATTGATCTAATTTGAAAGAGTACTTTCTTTCGCTTAATTGTTTATAGGATATATCTTAATTTTTTTTTTTTTTTTTTGCATTTTTTTTTATATTTAATCGAGAACAGATAAATTATTTACGTATTTAAAAATATATTACAATATATTGGTGAAAATATGATATTTAAGACTTAAAATTAATTTAATTTTCAAATCAAAAGAAAAATATAATGAAATCTACAATTCTAGAATAATTAATAAATTTCTTTGCATCATTTAGTATTTTCTATAGTTATTATGAATAATTTTCTTTTTTGCACAATTAAATTATATAAATTTGTTTTTTTTTTTTAAATATTAAATTACCAAAGAGAATGTAATTATTGATAGTTAACGAATCTAGTTAATTGATCGTTATTGCATACACGAGTAACAATTAGAGAAAAAAACAGGAAAAAAAAAAAAAAAAAGATCATAGATAACGTAACACAAGTTATATAATAAAATCCACATTTCTGACATAGAAGAGAGCGAGAAGAAGAAAATTATAACGATATGTTACGTTGTACTTGTACGTGCGTGCGCATCTGTGTATATGCGTTTGTGTTAGATTTGTGTTAGAATTTTTTTTTTTTTATTCGCAATTAAATCACAAGTTGACTTTAATTAGGCAAATTTGTTTTTAAAAAAGACGATTACAATTTTCAATTTTATTCGATGGAATAGGATGGAAAAAAAAGAAGAGCAATGACGATGATCTCTACTAGTCCCTGCCAGTAATTTATCGACAATAAAAATTTTGATGTTTGCTGTTTGCTTTTGATGTATAAAATACCGCTTACGCTTAAACAATTATACCCCGCTGTGTAATGCTTTTTACCGCGCTGCTGCTTATATCTACTTAAATCTTGATTTGTTGAATTTTGTTCTAGCTGACAGTGCAGTATGTTGTGTCGCTTAAAGTTCCTTCGCCATCCCAATACAATAAGCTTTCCGCTTTACTGCATTGGATAATTCTGCTAATACTACTGCTGTCTGTAAAAAAATGTGGTTAGTAATATTTGGTTTTAGGTGATTCCTACGTTCGTTGCATCGTTCTGTATGCCATGTGTATATTTGACTGATCTGTATATATACATACATACATATGTACATATATCCTACATTCACACATACGCGCACACACACACACGTATACATACACGCAGATATATATATATATATATATACATATTAAGTACCTTTCTCATATCCTACCTAGCTCTCTCTCTCTCTCTTTCTCTCTCTCTCTCTCTCGCTCTCTCTTTCGTTCTTTCTCTCTTTTTCCAGAACCCATCATCTGTCTCTCTTATCCTGTCCTATCTCATCTCCGCTTTTCGTGTAACGCATACATCATCTCAACTCCTACTATTTGATCATTAAATGCATCCCCTTCCACATGTGAAACACACATTGACACATTAAGCGCGCGCATATCCCGTGCGCGCGTAATTTTGTATGTATAATCTGCATGTATATACGTATGCGTATACGTATAAGATACATATATATATAGATGCTTGCATCCATGCACACGTACGTACATACATACATACTTGTATTCTTAATGCGTGCATCATACATTATACGAGTGATTTTGTACGAGTTTTATATATATATATATATATATATATACACATTAATATGTTAATCTGTACGTGTACGTATACGTGTACGTGTTTTGTATATAATACCTTGTATATAATAATAAATTATATTTAGTGGGTATATATAAAATGTATTGTATATAACGAGAGGATCAATTTCTAAAATGATTAATAATCTTGTTTTATAACACATGTTTGTTTTGAAATCGTCAGAAAGAAAAAGAATTATTCGTTATGTATTTCGATATTTGTTCGATAAATAATGAAAATAATGCGAGAAGTGAGGTGTTGAAATTTTTACGAACAAAAACACAAACAAGTGAATAGTCACACAGTACAGGTCAACGATACATATATATATGATGAGATTGTTGTAATAACTTAATTGATTAATTAGAAAAGGGGTTTGTGATAAACAAAAGCAAAACAAACGCTCAAAACTGTGAAAATGAACTACTTGACAACTCGCGATACACAAATAAAAGAGTAAAAAAAATAAGAATAAATCGAAAAGCGAAAAATCTAAGAGAAAAAAAAAAAAAAAAAAAAAAAAAAAA
>NW_006263390.1:798021-798476 GCF_000469605.1 Apis dorsata
GAATTTAATAAATATCATATAGGGTAACGATTGGGTGTTGTGTTATTTGGTCAGGCTGGACGTGGCCGTGGAGTAGTGCCGCGTGGCCGAGTCGGTGGCCCCCAAGTCCGTGGGCCAGTCAGGGGGGGACGCAACCCCGCAACTTCAGGGGCTCGTGGGGTCCAGCGGCTGTCCGCTCGTGGGGGGGTCCGCGCCAAGGGAAGTTTACCAGGTGAGGATGGTCTGTATCTCCACAATAAATCAATCATCTTTTAACATTATTTTCATACGCTACTCTTTTTTCTCTTTTACACTTTTTTCACTTTTGCATCTGCTTATCCCCAGTATACACACACACTACCACCCCACTAGTGTTTCTCTACTCACTTTTCACACCTTTTATTTTCTCTGCTCTGCTTTCTCTTTTTTTTCTTTTTTTTTTTTATTTCTTGCAAAAAAAAAAAAAAAGATTTCAT
>NW_006263390.1:798553-798797 GCF_000469605.1 Apis dorsata
AAACGATCATTTTTTATTCACTCACGGTGAGAAGCCTATAAATATTTTTTTTATGTTTATCGTATCGAATTTGATTAGCACTTCGACGCGCAATTTGGCAATTTTTACTTTTTAGTTCGCTTACTTTTTAGTACGATTTATTAATTTATTTTCCTTTTGTTTCGTTTTACAGTTGACTTTGTTTTTTTTTTTTTCCTTCCCTTCTTTCTTTCTTTCTTTCTTTCTCTCTCTCTTCTTCCTTTCT
>NW_006263390.1:798809-799125 GCF_000469605.1 Apis dorsata
TATCTCTTTTTTTTCCTGGTATGATTGTGTTTTCCGCGGAATGTTGTCACGCATACAAAATAATTTGGATGAAAAATTAAGTTTGTTCGATGAGCCAACAAAATTGTTATCCGTTCATTCAGGCGTGCATATAATATAATTTATATTATCGGTTTTTGATTTTGTTTCGAGTTATATTCAATGAACATCAAGTTCTTTAATCGAATTAATATAACAGTTGGCTACGTCTTTTTTGTTTCCTTTTACTTTGCTTCATTTTTTTTTTTTTTTTTTCTATTAAATTTTCGGCCGGTTTCTTTTTATATTACGTTTAAAC
>NW_006263390.1:799169-802150 GCF_000469605.1 Apis dorsata
TGGTCAATAAAAGTCATGCTCAATCGATTGAATATTGTGAAAAGTGCAGTTGTTACATAATAAAATACATCAAATATCGTATTACATATTTTTGATTTCTTTTCGATAAACGTTGCGATCAGTAGAAAAGAAAAGAAAAGAAAAAAAAAAGTATGCTCTAATTTCAGATTATTTCGTCTACAAAATCTAATCGTAACTTTAAATCCATTCTCAATTGTTATTCCAATGAACAATTGGACAGTTTCTTCGCCTTCAATGAATATTCACCACTTTTCGTCTCGTAAATCAAATCTTGAGATTAGAGAAGAATCGATTTATAAACCGGTTCTCTTTCGATCGTTGAAAAACGTTTTTATTAGCATTATGACTTCTGAGTTGGCGTTTCCTTAGCTTCTTTTAGTCGATTTCGATCGAAACGAACAACAGCACTACGCAGAATATCGTTCGGTTGGTATCGTCGAATCAAAGTCCCCTCTGTTGCTTGTTTTTCAACGTTTCTTCCATCATACACACTACACATACGTACAAACATACGATTAATATATCCGAGAAAATGATGTTAATTTTGTTACGAAGGACCGGCCGATTAAGCAGCGATTACTATTTTTCTTTGTTCCACTCCCCCCCACCCCCGTTCAACTAGACTGATAGCGAAATAATTGATACGTGAGCTTGCTTTGTGCGTCCGTGTGTGTGTGTATGCGTGTATGCGTGTATGCGTGTATGCGTGTATGCGAGTGTGTGAAATTGGCCGAAATTTGCAGAAAAAGAGAGTTGGACGAGAGACGTGACCGAACACGTGGTGGAAAATTTAACGTGACAAACATATTTTTTTTTTCTTTCTATGTACAGCAGGTAAACGAAAATTTGACGGGGGTCACCAGAACCAGGGGGAATCTAAGCGTCGCTTCCAGAGCAACTGGGGAAACCAACCCCTCGCCCAACAACCACTGGGCAATGCGTACGGATTGGCGAGTGTGAATGGTGGCAGTGGTGGTGGTGGCGGCGGTGACATAGGATTCGGAGGTAGGACCGCCACTCTTGGCGGTGTTTCCAGCGATGATCACGAATGGTACCAAGACTCCTACCAGTCATGGAGCTAACTTCTGCAAGTCTGTGAGTGAATACGCACGCACGCACTCATTTAAGTACGCACGCAATCACGCATGACGAACGAACGAACGAACGAACGAACGAACGATCGATCGATCGAGAGTAACAAAGTAAATAAAACAAAATAATGAACAACCAATTTCGAGTTGACCTTATGCACAAGGAGGAAGAAGCGAAGTGGAAAAAAAAAAAATAAATAAATAAATAAATAAAAGCGAACTGGAAAGGAAAAAAAAAAAACAAAAACAAAGGAAGAAGATAATTGCAAAAGGAACCCGAAAGAAAAAAAAAAATTGAAAAGGAAACGGAGAGTGAAAAAAGTTTTTTTTATAAAAATACAGATAAACGAAGAAATGATGAATCGAACGAGGTTACGTAATTTATAATGCTATTTACTTTCAATCATCATCAATTTGGCAATTTGCAAATATTTTTAACGCCTATTCAATCATCAAATGAACGAACAAATATGAGAAAGCGCGTGAAGCGTCGTACTAGGCCTCACCACCATCGCCCGCTGTTGTCGTCGTGACTATATATATATATATGTGTGTATATATATATATATATACATACATATATATATATATATACATACATATATATATATATATACACATACATATATATAGAAAAATATATATATATATATATATATATACAGTGATGTGCCACTGGGACTAATTACTACATCGGAGTGACCACCCAACAACCCACCCCGTACTATTATTATTATAATATACATATATATATATATACATACATGTATATACATATGCATATGTACATATACACATATATATCTGTATGTATTATGTATATATGTATGTATGAATATGTATACGTATACGTATATGTATATATTATATAGTACGTGTGTGTATATATATATATGTATATGTATATGTATACACTAATCTAAGTACTACTACATTGTCACATTGTTTACTGCCAAGTGATACAAAGATCAGCGATGTTGACATTGGGATTGTGATGGCTTGTATTAATTAAGAAAAATCACGGAAGCCTGCGATTTTATTATGATGCGATTCGACTTTTTGTGTGTATGTGCTAGAACGCGTGTACGTAAAATGGAATAGAGATCGTGGAAGAAGCATGCGAAATGTGAAAGATAAAAAAAAAAAGAAAAACAATAGAAGTAATAGCATAAAAGTGAAGAAATGATGATGGATATGATGGTGGGAATATGGAGAAGAAATTTAAGGGAACCCATTTATTATAGACGGTGAATGAAGAATATATGAGAAGAATATGGGAAGAGCATAAGGAGTGGAGAAGAGAGGAGAAGGTTGGTACGAAAGGAAAGTGAGATTGATAGCAGATTTATCGAGCGTGAGCTAAATATTACAAGTAAATAGTGATCAATTTGATATAGCTTTTTCTTTCTTTTTGCTAGATAAGGAAAGAAAAAACTTAGTAACACGTTTTGCGAATGCATGCTTGCATAGTGTGTGTGCGCGTGTGCGTGTGGCCAATGTGCGTGTCCTCTGCACCTATGTATGTGTGTACGCGCGCGCGTAAGAGTGTATGTTGTGCATGTGGATTGTGCAAGTGTGCATAATAGGTACACGCGTATGTATGTGTGATGCGTGGAGCGCGCCAAGCGCCGCTAGACCTTCTATTGTTGGTCTATAATGTGTACAGTCAGTGAAACTATTATTATTATTATTAAGGGTCAGGCAGGTTTTACAAGAGTAGAAAAAAAAAATGATGCGGTTAGAAATCAACGGTTCTACGTGAAAATACTTCACATTTGTTCGATTACGATCAAGCGACAAGGATCAGACTAAAAAAAAAGGAAAAAAAAAAATATATATATATATATAAATCAAAATAATGAGAAAGAA
>NW_006263390.1:802182-810841 GCF_000469605.1 Apis dorsata
AAAAAACTATTAAAAAAGCAAACAACAAAATTGATTAGGAAAATATTCGTTTCTATAAGAAAATTCCTAATGACAATGTCCAAATAGTAGAAAAATTAGAATTTAAAATTTATAGCATATTTACCCTTTTTAAGTTTTCGTTTTCTCTTTAATTCTCTTTCTTTTGTTTCTATTGTTTTTCTTCTGTTCCCTTTATTTTTCTTTTTGTTTTATTATTATTATTATTATTATTATTATTATTATTATTATTATTAATATTATTAATATTATTATTATTATTATTATTAATTATTAATTATTAATTATTATTATTATTATAATTATTATTATAATTATAATTATTATTATTATTATTATTATTATTATTAAAAAAATCGAACAAAGGACCGTTGGATATGTACGGGCGAGCAAAACGTTTAGGAAGAAAGATATATCTTATATGTTTCGTTTATATTTTTATCTTAAATTTTACTTTCAAAATTTTTATGTTGCGTTTATCGCGTGGTTTTTTTACCACATGCAGAGAAGTTTGTTTCTAGAACGACTGACTACAGAATTTGATAATGATAGTCACGGATTGATTTAGGATGTGTAAAGTGTACGCAGCGTTTACAAATGCATGAACACATACAGCACACATTTTGAGTGTTGACTCGTTGTTATTGTTAGCCTGTTAGTTAATTAGTAAGAGTTGCAAATGCGGGCTATAGTTGGTCCCTGTCCCTGGAGCCCAGACACCCCCTGTTCTGGAGAATAATTGAAATGAAAAAAAAAAAAAAAGAAGAAAAAAAAGAAAAAAAAAACATAAAAGCGAAGCCTAATAGCGTTTTACACATTACCCCCGAATTGTGACGGAAAGATAGTTAAAAAGTTGCGAAAGATCATTTCATTTGTAACGAAGTGACTGCATATCACTGTATTGTCTTATTATGAGTATAGCATCAGCGGAAAAAAAAAAAAAAAAAAACTAGCATGTACTTTGGCCCTATTGGATACAATGCACACAGAAGTAGGTATGAGAGAAATGCATTTCCGTGTCCGATTAATAAAAGGAATGAGAAGGAATCAAAAACTTGAAGGCAAGGAACAAAAAAAAAAAAAATGCCCACCATTCCTGTATTCATTAAAAAAAAACTCGAATCGATCAATTTTCATTAACGACAATCTATCGTGATCGATTTGTTTAGAACGACTCGTATCGACCAACGTTTTGTTGCACATTTTATTCGTAATTACTCAAGTCCGATTTTATTTCGTCATTGATACAAATTTCGTAGCGATGACGCAGCAGTAATCTTAACGATCGAAGTTCCCTCACTTCTACTTCCTGTCCCCGGTCATGCGATCGTGTAAATGAAAGAAATAGATGCATGGATAAAAAAAGGGGAAGGGGAGGGTATGATAAAGTATTTGTTTGAAGCTGAATGATAGAAATGGGTGGATGTGAAAGAAAAGAAAGAAAGAAAGACGATTGTGTGCGCGTGTGCGTGTGGGGAAGGAGGAGCGAGCGAATGAGCGAGAGAGAAAGAAGAGAAGGAGAGAAAGAGAGCGAGAGAATGAGAGGATGAGAGAAAGAGTAGAGGGAAACGAAAGAAGCCAGCAATCGAAAAAAAAAATTACTGTCCTTATACATACGAATCAATATTATTACCTTTCATTCCTTTAATCCTTTTTCCTCGTAATTCATTATTATCACTACATATTTTATACCTACCTATTCTACTTACCTACACATCCTATTTATAAAAACATAATATCAAGGATATAATAATATTAATATTAACGATATAATAAGAATGATATTGCTAATTATACTGAGTGGGTTTTTGTAACACAATAACGTTTCAATATAAAAGAATTCTGGTTTTCCTTCGAAATTATAATAGAGGAAGATAATATACTAATATAAGGCAGGCAGGTAGGAAGCAAGTATGAGAGAAAGAAAGAAAGAAAGAAAGAAAGAACGAAGAAACGAACGAACGAACGAAAAAAAGAGGAAATGTTCAGCTTGCGGGGGCAAGGAAGCATAACCTGGCAAAAGCGGAAGCAGTTCACGGTGACGAGACTTTAGACTGATCTAGGTACTAGCGTTACGATATTGGCCCTACCCCAGCGTTTAAGGCGCCCCAATATTATATCATTTATCCTTTGCTATTTTATACAAGTGACCGGTGTGGCAGCTGGGGTGCCTGGGGGTTATCGGTCGCATTTAGGATAATGCACCACTGTGGCTGACGATGCTGTAGCCGCGCGCACCCTTTTACCCGGTCATTGCCCTAATTTGCGGCACACATCCTTGGGAACTTGACTTTTCTTGGTTGGCCCGTGTCAAGCGGATGTTGTGTGATTTTTGGGTCGCTCAATTTATGTTAATAACGACCCAAAAAGACGTGTTTTTTAATTATATATAAATATATTATATATTATATTCCTGCGGATATGCATTTTGTGACGTGATGTTATTTAGCACTAATGAGGAAAACAACAAAAGTGAACAATTGTACGGAAAGAAAATGAAAGAAAAATGTTAAAAAAAAAAAAAATGAAAAAATGTACGTAACACTATTCACATGAACATATATATGAACGGTTTATGTTTCTCGCGCCACACATGCCACATGTCAGCTCCATGGCTAAAAGTGAACGATAAATTTCAAATGACCAAATTCCTTTATCGTTGATAATTGCGTTTTCAGATTTCTTTTTATTATTCATCATCTTCCAATTGCTTTGCTTTTTTTTTAATTCCTGCAATTTTAAAAGTTGTCTCTAATTTTAGTGTGACGTAGTTAAATGTAATAATTATTGATGAATTTAAAATAATGTTGAAATGGTTCCTTTTTCGGGCTAGGAGCTTGATTTAAAGTGTCAAAGATTTTTGTGTATGACCAGATGTATTCTACATGTCTCAATAAACAGTTGTATGTGAATTACCTTTCTTAAACGATGCTACATTTATTTATATACCGTTGGAATACATACTGTTCTCCTCTTCTTTTATTATCCATTCTGGTTTTTTCTTCTATGATGCGTATATGATGATATTTGAAGCTGAAAGTATTCTGTATTGATGCAAAATGTTTCTTTTTTCTTTTTAAATTTATCAATCTAACGATTTATAAATTTCAATTAAGCGACTTTGAAATATCATTTAACTATATATCTAATTGTATTTTGACAAGTGAGACTCATAAAACACGAACAATGTTGTAAAATGTAAAAATATTACAAATTGATATCATCATTACGATTTAAACGATTTAATAGTCACAAATATGAAAATTATGAGGCAAATGACGCATAAGCATCTTGAAATTGTTCATATCCTATTTTATTCATAACTATTATGTGTATGTATCTATCAAACTAAATCATCTCAAAAGAGGTTAATTTGAAAATTACTATCATTTATGTATTTCATATGTATTTTATTAATCGCAGCAAATAATGACATGAGCAATAACAATTTCATTATTAGTTATATCCATAATTCTTTTTTTAAATTTGATCACGCTCAATGTGCAATAAATTATTTTTTCTGAAAATAACCATATTCATAATTAATTATTCACACAATTATTAAAATATAAATTTATTAGAGAGTTTATGAATTAGAATATATTTTTTTTCCGAACATATATTCAATAAATGTATATTACAGATATTTTATATAAATAAATAAAAATTTGCTGTATTCTTACTGTACCTAGATCTCTTAACTTGATTTTCCTCCCCACTCTTATGGATTGACTTTAGCGACCTCTAACCCATCGTGGGGCGTGTATAGATAATAGGTAGTCAGTACCTCCGTAGAAGTTGACTGTTTAAGAATTATTTAACGTTACGCTTATTGCACCGTTCCGTCAGTTTTTTCTCAGTTTTTTTTTATTTTGTCGATTACTTGTCGATCACTTGTGCGTTATAAATATTTATCCGTATATTTATACGCAATATATTATATACCGGCACGTATCAAGTATCTGTCTTGATTATTCTTAATTATAATTTAATTTCCAAAACAACTGTTCATTTTATATATTATTTACATATTATCAGATGTAATGATAATTTAAAAAATCGTGACTTCTATAAAAAAAATTCAATGTATAACAAATGCGTTTTTAATATATAAATGCATTATTTTTTTATCCTCAGTTGTCTTTTCACGCTTCAATGTGTCATTTCAAAAATATTGTCATATATAATATGAGATAAAATATACATACGTGTATATTATATTTTCAAATGAAAAAGAAAGAGAGAAACATTTATAACGAACAACGTTGAAGAATTTAATCTATAAATTTAATGTGTTGGAATATCAAGAATTTCAAATTTGAACACAGTTTTTTAAGGTACGTATCTATTATATACCTATACATATATATATGTTTTAAATATAGTATGCATGCTACAAAATACTTTCTATGAAAAGAAACAAGAAATTCCTACATTTAAATAATTCATTTAATGTATTGTAAATAATTTAATTGTATATTTATATTTTATTAGAGTCAGAGAAAAAAATATAAGATTGTTTTCAGTATATAACAAGTTGCACATGATATACCGTGGAATTTATTTTTCATTCAAGATATTAAAAATTGCCTTATATAAATTTATCATATCATCATTATAAAACGTTTTTCCTTCTTTTTTTTATTTCTTATTTATTTTTTTATGATAAATTTATGACGTGGTAGATCGTTTACATTCATATGGAAAAGAGGTTAGTACATGGCGTGCAAATTTATCACTTATCACTAGAGGCGCTGCTGTTATTGACCCATATCGAAATACATACCATATATATACAAAACGAAGATGAGAGGGTTGAAAGCGACTCTGGACGGCGGTTAGTCAAAGCGCTTTAAATATTAAAAATTTCTCTTTTATTTTTATTTTTTCAAAGTTACGTTAAGCAATAAATAACAATTAAATATATTGTAACAAGAATGTACAATAAACGAATTCAATCTAATATATATTGTAATCAAAATTATGAAAGTGGTTGCGCAGAATCTCAGAAAAAGCACAATGTTTTATGCTCCGAGGGTGTGGCAAATTAAACGTAACACGTGTTCAAGATCTTAAGTTGATATACATTCGTATGTTTATGTTATATTATGTTATATAGAATTCGTTTCTTTACGTACTTTATTGTATACAAATTGTGATTAAGTAACATAGATTAAGATAGATTTCGTATTTGCAATGCATAACAAAAGTGATCAAACATTATTTTATTTTTTTTCTTCTTTTCTGAATTCATCGACGCAAAAATCTATAAAAATATTTATTTATTAACAATTAATATAGTTCGTATAATTGTGTAATTTTTCATGTGCAACGCTTGTAAAAATAGGACACGTTTATTACATATAACATGTATGTGATCTTATTTAATTCAATTATTAATTTTAATAATTCAATTATTAACTTTACATAACAGATTAAATTCATATAATTCCAGATGATTTACAAAATCGATGTTTCGCATTTTTTCTATGCATGGAATAGAGACTTACGATATGGTAAAATCACAGTGGCCGCTGTTAATGGTTTCTCTACAATTTTACTATAATAACGGAAAAAGTATATCGTGGTTTCGATCGAAACTCTGATTGAACAAAATGCAAATGTGTATCCTTATGATATAGTATGGCTTCAGTATTCTGGCATGTCTCTGGGAATAATTTGATTTTTGCTACTTTTATCTTGCTCTTGCTACTTTGTCCTCACAGTAGTACAGGTTAGTTATAACATATAGATTATGATCAATGACAATAATCATCTTTTTTACAAGAAAGAGAGAAAGAATAGAACAAAGAGAAGTAGATGACAATATGTGGCGTACCGTTTATCATGTGAAATATTTAATAGTTTATTGAAATATTGATTTATATCAATTGATCGATAAGAAATAAGAATACAGAGACGCGTATATATTACTTTACAGAGTGTGATCAAAAATTTATAAGCACACCTGATGGACCACCGAATGGAACATTTCACGCGCCAACGTTAATAAATTACGATGGAGATTCTCGACAATGCGTATATACATTTTTTGCTGGACCACGACAACGAGTCGAACTGATATTTACTTCGTTTGGCCTTCGGGGAACACCTCCAGAGTAAGTAGTTTTTTTTTTCTTCTAAACTTCTTCTAAACTAAGAATAGTATAATTACATTATGTTACAACATTTTTGTTTAAATTTCTTCTGTCCCCATTTATCAATTTTTTGCAAAATTTTCATTCCAGTGGATCCGCTGTTGGAGAATTACCCGCGTAAGTATTTATATCTGTTAGGTGTCGACATAATTTGCTTGCGGCCATACCATTTTTGTTCACAGATGAACTAGGAAAAACTTGGTTTTCAGTTGTGTCCACGAATATATGGATGTGTATGCGGAAATACGATCGGAGAATACCAGCAAATTGGTGGAAACGCCTTTCGGTGGTCGTTTCTGTGGCCCGATCCCACCTCGTAGGCGTGTTTCTCTTTACCAAGGAATTGCTCTAAGTTTTTACACTGATAAAAATATTACGTTACCTACCCTGTTCAGTGGTACTTATGCCTTTATCAATTCATGTATGTTCATTATTTAATTTGTATTTCAATTTTCAATTAACAATCAACCCATATACTGCTGGAAAGAAGTTTTACAGAAGGAACGTGGGTTTGATTGGTTAATGTGTGAGGGAACTATTTTCATTCGCATTTTTTTAGCGTGTTTTTAATGTTATTTGTCACATATACTAATTCAATTGTGACAGAGAAAAGCAATAAAACGATGATTTAAATCTCAATGCATTGGCGTAAAATTCAGAATATTCTAACATATAAAAATTTTGTTATTTCTCATGATATATATATATATATATAGACTAATTATAATTTAATTTAACAATAATTTAATTTATAAATATAATTTCTCAAGTAAATAATAAAAAATAATAATTGTATAATCTAATTAAGCATAATTAATAATTCCGAAAATATTTCAGGTTTAAATAATTATCCTAACGTAATTTTATAAATGGAAATAAATTTTACGATTTTGAATATTCAGATTATAACTCTTCTACTATGTAGTGTGTAGCGTCAGGATTGTCAACAAAGCGTTTGAAGTGGGGATAGGTGACCTCTCTTGTCCCTGTACTACCTATAAGACTTCTTTTCAGTAGTAAACAGTTGAAAACAATAGTATTATTACATGCATACAAATAAAAATCATATTTATTTTTGTTTCTATTAATTATTGTTCTTAGCTGAATACGAGGTGGGAACACCAGCTCCCAGCACACCATGCTCTTTCACGGTAGATTCGGAACATAAACGCAATGGTAATATATTATCTCCTACGTATCCTGGCACATATCCAAAGGATATTATATGCAGTTATCAATTTATTGGGAATAAATCGCAACGAGTGAGACTCGAGTTCCGGGATTTTGATTTGTTCTTCGGAGGTCAACAGTATGTAAATATTTGTGCAATTGATCGTTAATTAATAATATCAATTGATACTGGCAGGAGTACGTGATTTGATTATTAATTTGATTTTCGTATGTTTATAGCTGTCCTTTGGATTACGTAAAAGTATATGACGGTTTAAACGATACGTCGGCCGTTATAGGAACTTATTGCGGTCAACAGCGAAATTTGGTGTTGTATTCGTCAGAATCTAGTTTGTATGTGTTGTTCGTTACCCTTCAACGTACGGCCAATACGCAAAATCGTGGATTCAAGGGCATCTTTGAATTCTCAGAAAGTTTTGTTAAATTAGGTAAGTTAAAACTTTCTAGTATTGATTAACTCTTCTGTCATATTCTTTTTAATGAACACTCGATGAAAAATTAATTCAAAATAAAATAAAAACTCTAAGTAAAATTCAAGATACGAGATATTTATATCGATTTAATTCATATAAAGGAGTATAAATATAAGAGATTTAAAAAGATTTTCTTTTATATTCTTTTTTTTTTTTTTTATAATTTTGAGTGTGTATCTGCATGTTTCCGTCTTATTCGTCTTTGTCTACTCAGACTTCATAACCGCTAACAAGGGTGAGCATATACGAGGATCAGAATGTGACCAGAAAATTTTAAGTAAAAAGGAATCGTCTGGACAAGTTGTTAGCCCAAACTTTCCATTTCCGTACATACCGAAAGTCGTGTGTCGATATTTCATATATGGAATGCAAGATTCTCAGCATCTCGAGCGTGTTCGATTAGAGTTTATAACATTTAATATATCAAAGAATAAGACTATAGGAGAGTAAGTATAATTAATTAATTAATATTTAAATATTAATTCTTAATTCTTTTCCTCGTCATATTTATCCTGTTTTGTTGCTTCTCTACAGTTCGTCTTGTACCGATGGATATTTAAAGTTATACTTGAAAGGGCAAGAAGCGACGGATTCTTACGACAAATTTGATTACGAATTGTGCGGCGTGAAGAGCAATCCGAACCACGTAGTTAGCGATGGGCCGAGACTCGTGATGGTGTTTAGCAGCGGAGAATCTCAAGGGCAAGGTTTTAAAGCACGGTAAGAGGCGAATTAAAAAAATTTGCAATATATTCACGGAACCATTTATATTATATATATTATATATATAATATATATAGAATATATTATATATATTAT
>NW_006263390.1:811121-829672 GCF_000469605.1 Apis dorsata
TTGAAACGGAATATAAAATACCGGGCACCGCTGCACCCGATGGCAGCTGTACATTCACATACCGCAGTTCCTCTCGCAAAAGAGGAGATTTTAATTCTCCTCGACATCCTAGTAATTATCCAAGCGATACAAATTGCACATATTTATTCTTAGCGACGCCAAACGAGCAAGTTACCTTAATATTTGATTATTTTAAAGTTCGAACGAAAAATATGAACATGACGGATGGACATTATGGGTATGTTGCTTCGATTCTTCCCTGTTATTGTCATATTTTATGATTCATTTTTTTTTTTTTTCTTATATTTTATCAGAATGGAAATTTGTCAAGATGATTGGTTGGAAATATATAATATGTATCGGGACAATACGGAAAAATTGATAGGTAGATACTGCGGTAACACGGCGCCAGGACCTGTTGAATCGAATCTCGGTGCTCTTGGTTTAAGAGTAATTCTCCATTCGGACTCGGAACTGGTTTATAGCGGTTTTAAAGCGCGTTACACGTTCGAAGTGGCGAAACCTATATTTGGAGGTAACCAATGTAATACGTAACCTAACCTAACCTAACCTAACCATGATTTCTCGATGTAAAACGAAAACAAAATTTTTTGTTTTCCCCCCTTCTTATATAATTTTTACGTTACAGATTGCGGATCGAATATAAGTAGTGTAAATTATGGTATTATCGCCAGTCCGAATTTTCCAAACAAGTACGATGGACCGGCGAGAAATATGGCAAGTAAAACTTGCAATTGGTTTATAAGAGTTCGACCGAATCAGCGAATATTATTAAATTTTGAATCGTTTTCGGTAGAGGGTGATCAATCAGGTATATCTTTTTTTTTTTCTCTTTCTATTCGAACATCACAATTATCTTGAAAATACGATATTAAAAGAAATGTTTCCCTTTAGTTCGTGGTTGTCCAGCTGCCGTGCTGCGCATGTGGTATTCCGTATCGTCCACGCCTATTGAATTATGCGGCGTGAAAACGTCAGATAAATGGACTTATCTTTCCGAGGATAACAACATGCGACTTAGGTTCGTTGTTCGCTAGCTTGTAAAGCTCGCTTCGTTCTGTCATATTCATATAATATATAATATATAATAATCATATTCATATATAAATCGAACGAATTGCGATCGTTCACAGGGGGGAGGGAGGGGGGCAATGTATTTGAGCATTGATGGGATTTTTTTCTCTCTTTCCTTCCTTTTTTTTTTTTTTAGCTTCATATTGGCCGACAAAGCGGTTGGACAACTGGGATTTAAAGCGATATGGACGGAAGTAAGCACAAATACCGACTGCCAGAATCAATTTTTGTGCAGCAAAAATAAATACTGCATTGCAGAGTCGCTTCGATGTAATGAGGTTTATAATTGTGGCCCAGCTGATGTTTCGGATGAAGAAAATTGTAAGTTTCGTAAACGTTAGAGAAATATCAAGCCAACTTTTTAGAAATATGTGATTGGATTCTACTCCTTTTATTTTGCTTCTACCATCATAGTTGTATAAATCTATCGGGTATACGTTCTCGCCTCGCGTGGACGTCGTCCGTCATACGCTATACGTATAAAATGTATATACACAACATATGCGCACATTCTTCGAATTCAATATCAAACATGTACTTTTCTTCGAATTTCGTTCAATAGATACTTGATTATTCTATTACTCTACAAATTCTTCAAGCGTGTTCTCTTTTTACCGAATATAGTACTACTATCCTTAATTAATCCTTCTCACGTATATGTTATGCATGCATATACGCGAGTGTGTATGTATGCACGCGTCTACTATAAATGTACACATATACAATCACGTGATATTAATTAAAATCTAATCTGTTATGGTGTACGTTACGAATTGATTATCGATTGCGTGAATTGAAACAATATATATATATATAATATATATATATTGTAAAATCTGGCATCATTAATCGAATAAAAAGCAACTTCCACATGTTGAATTATGTTGCAATATGCATATCGAGTTTGTATAGATTTTTTGCGCATCATATTTTTTAAATCGATAATTTGCTTATAGATCAGTATACTAATTATTAATTATACTAATACAATATACTAATTATTTAAATAATAAATGTACCATACCAATTTTCGTTAAATAATAAATTACATAATATTAGCATAGGAAGAGTTAATGTATGTGTAATGTAATGCATCGCAACATATTTTAAGATGTGCAATATAAAGATTAGTAAATTCTGCACGAGGCATGTATTTTTCAGTTTTTTTTTTTTTGCTCCAAGATATCGTGTAAATCATGACAAGTTTTAAATTGTTAATTGTTTTCGAATAATAATAATAAAAAGAAAGTGTCGATATTTATCTTGCACACGCGTATACAATACACGCCTTCAAGATGATTGTAATATGATACGTATAGCAATGGGGTTTTGGGCAACGATGTTTCACGTTAGAAAGAAAGAAAAAAAAAAAAGTAACAAAATCGAAAAGAAATATTAAATTAAAAAAAAAAACTCGACGAAAAATGACGAGTATGTATTATAAATTATGTAAATTTGTGTAATATTTTAGGTGAGTAGTAGGTAGCTGTGTGTATAGGTGAAAGAATGGAGAGATTGCGTGGGTGAATGACTGTGTGTGGTGTCGCAGGTGCAGCATCAGCCCCATTGTCACCAGCACTGGCTGGAGTCTCTGCCATGCTTCTTCTCTCTCTGTGCTTTGTGTTCGTGGCCATCTGAGCCCTTCATGAAGCTTCCGACGATCCGGCATGTTATGATCTCCCCTATCACGTGAGTTCACTCACAATATTGCACATTGCTCTTAATTTTTATACAAAAACAAATTATAACCTGTTTATGATCCAGATTAGGTAATCTATATCGTGTGTGTACGATTATAAATGAAACAAATCAATGATGCACAATCATTTATATATATATATATGTATGTATATATATATATATATATATATATATATAATTTCAAAATGTAAAATCACTCGCACTACCTTACGTCTTTTTTTATTATAATTATAATTTATAATAATATTATACATTTCATAAAAATTCTTGAATTTGATTATTAATTATGCATACAATTTTACAAGTGTCACGATAAACATTTCGTAAGTAATTATTTATTTTTATTTTCTCAATTACACAGATTTCAAAGAAATCACAATTTTTTTATTTTGTTTTAAAACTGTTCCTTGTTTTTCACACAAAGTTTATCAAAAAATGCATGATACAGTGAATGCGAATTTATTCATATACTACAATAGCATGTGAATTCGCGAACTCTCTCTTCTCCCTTTCTCTTGCGAGAGCTCGCACACGTGTATTTTCTTCCTTACAAAATATTCACAATCACACTGTTTCCTTTCCTATTAGATCTGATATGTATTGTCGATATCACGTGACGAACGAATCGATAAGAGATCAAAATTCAAGAGATCAAACTCAACAATTGAAATTATCGATTATCAATAAATTCGGCAATCAAAAATTGTTATCTTAAAGAATCTTGTACCTATATGTAGAATAGATATGGAAAGAGATTATATTATATTAAATATGAAATTTTCTTGACATGTTTGTTACCATTTATCCTGCACTATATACACTATATACATTCCTTTTTAAGAGATATAATATTCGATATTATATTGTTCACTGACAAGATATCTCATGAACATGTTTTATTTCTATGAATGTATTAGATTTATCGAAATCAGCTAATCAAACTTGCACGAAGACTTTTTATATATATAGCCATGAACAGTAAATTCTAAATATACTTTTATACAGTAATAAATAAAATTTTATTCACTCATTACACTTATTACACTCATTATTCACATATTACATTTTTTATATTGTGTGAAAAATTATATTATATTATCAAAGCGTGATCAAATTTTTTTTCAAAATTACGATAATAAACGTGTTAAGAAAAAAAAAGAAAAGGAAAAGAATAAATTCTTTACTATAAAAAAGTAAGAGTATAAAAAAAATGTTTTCGTTCTTTTTAAAGACAATACGATTGACAATTGATTACATTAATTTTCCATCTTTAGATGACCACGTCGCTACTAAATAACTTGTCGACAATGTATAACAGATCTTAAATTTAATAGTCCAACAACTTAGTTGCCGACGACTTTCAATTGGTTCCTTACTTATAATTATACACACTTGTCTTTCTGACTGCACTTTCTGTCGCGTTTATTTTCTTTTCGCAGTTATTTTACTTGTAGTCTCTGTTTAAAAGTGTAATAAAAATATAAAATTGATTTAATTCAATGAAAAAAGTAATAAAAAAAATAAAATAAAATTTTAATAAAGGACTCGATGTCGATCAAACTTACTTATCTTAAGGGACTTACAAATTAGAAAAAGAGATGCTAAAAAAAAAGAATGCGGTTGATTGAAAAAAATTTGACAAGAAAATTATTATATTTCAGGTAATACAGTTGTACAGAAAAATAATTACGCTGTTCCTGTGGGTTATACCATCGGTGCTGTATTAATAGCATTGATCATTTGTCTTTTTTGTCATCGGAAGTTGAAAAGAAGAGTTCAGACTGTGCATCTCAACGATCTACGCCAACGCATAGACGATAGGCATTTATGTTATCACGATGAAAATCTTCTTCAACATCACCACCATTATCACCATCATCATCATCATCAACAACAACAACAGCAGCAGCAGCAGCAGCAACAACAGCAACAACAACAACAACAACAACAACGTTATCAAAATTTGAATAACGATTCAAAATATCATTTAGAATCATCGACTAGTCCAATGAGTGAGAGCGATGTCGAAGAAGCTAGCAGTGTCAATAGTGTGTGACATCGTGCCATCTTATTTAATGTCACGTGTTGCGTTATTCATGTTCAGCGAAATGTCTCATTTTCTATCTCGATCGATATTATCGCAATTATCATTAGTCGGTCATTTCATTCTACAAAGAAATCCATTGAAGCGCTTTCATGGTTAATATGAAAAAATTTTTTAATAATATGCTCGATTGCATTCCAACGAGACGAAATTATTTATTTATTGCCGAGTTTTATCGAATACGATAAAAACTATTTATGTATTTTTTATGTATGTACTATTTATTTTTTCGTAGACTGTTAAATAATCTTAAACAGTTAAATATTTATTGTTATTTTGTTATATATTTATTGTTATATTTTATTGTTTTTAAATTTTTAATCTAAAAATATATGCAAATATATGAACATTATTAAATATCTAAAAGATTATATACGTATGGATGTTTTTATCATAGTTATAGAGATATTTATATTTATGATTGTAAAGAAATCCAAAGGATTGATTAAAAAAATGTGACAAATAAAAATTAGGCTATAATCTGTGCATTGGCAATAACTTGAATGAAAAATATGTGTGGTTCTTAATTAATTTTGTTGCAGATAAAATTAAAAAAAAAAGAACATTTTTATGTCGACTTAATTAGATTTAATATCGCTACGAATTATACGAATCGACATTTGTTTTTTCTTGTTTTATTTTGTATAATTTTTAACAAATTCGACGTGATGGAAATAATCAGAGATTATGTAAAAATACACAGCACTATATTCGTATATCTGGTTGAAATTTTTGATTAAGTAGAAGATTATATTACCATTTGTATTCTTCTCTTGCATAATGCATTCGTGCATTAATCTATTTATGTAGTTGTATACATACGGCATTACATATTTACACGCTTACACATATATGAACATGATCTCTTAGTAAGTGAATTATTTTTTTACTTTAATTTATTAATTATTATCTTCATTTTTTAGATTTAAAAATTAAGTGATATTACACATAGCTTGAAATAACAATTTGATTTTACAAAGTAATATAATTATATTTTATTCCTTGATGCAATGATTATATGTGGTTTCATAAAATTACTATATATATATATGTACATATGTAAGAAACATGTCCTTATTTTTATTTTCCCTTTTCGTAATTCATTATCTGTTTAATTTTTATTTATGTTTTAATCTAATTTTCAATATTTTTTAAATATTTTCGATCTATCATGAAATTTATTTAAATATGGATTCAATATATCATGATATGAATGTATTCTATCGTATGTAATGTATGAAACGAAAAAATTATTAAGAAAACACAATGCGTATAAAATGTATATGAAATCGATAAATGCTGCCATTTATTATGATAATTACATTATACAATTTTATACTGATCAAAAATGAACATGATGACACGCATATTTGGTGAAACGAAATTATCGAACAATTGTGTCAACTGGTAAGTTTTTGTTTTGCACGCTATTCATTTGATCGTTTTTTTATATTCAAATATATAATTCTTAAAAGAAAACAAGTAGGAATTTTTGTTTATGATAACTCGAAAATAATATAATAATTATAAGAAAAAAATGAAAAAAAAAGAAAGATATAATTAAGTATATGTTTATAATAAATGAAGAAAATTGATAAGCGAGATATATTGAAATATTACATCTCCGATAAATAGAAATTATGAATAAAAAATTACACGATGTAATCTGTGTATGATATTTATGATATATATAATTTGGGCTATGTTGATTGAATTCACTTCTTCGACACAATTCCAAAAAAATATTCCTTGTTTTTTTCTTTTTTTTTTTAAATATCTTTTATTTTACCGAAAGACATTCGACTTCGTGAAAAATACATATAAAAGAATACAAATCGTTGCATTTAATATGAATGCGTTTAATTACGACATTGTTTACCTCTTGTAAATTAGCGCCGTAAGCAAGTTGTGCTATGCTCAAAAGCGTACATGTGTATAACACATATGTAATTTATATTATCATCATCGTTATTGATTTATGCGAGATATATCTTAAACAAAATGTGTTCAAAAAAAGAAAACACTTTATGTCTACAATGCACAAAATTATATACAGAATACATATTCCAATAATTTACAAATTATTAAAATTGTCATTCGAGAAAAAGGAAAAGGAGATAACGAAGAAGAAAATAATCTTATAAATAAATAAGTTTGTTTCTGTAAGTTGAGAAACAATGAAGTAACGAACTCTCACTTTCTTTTTCCGTTTCGTTTTCAATTTGAACTAAAGCGAAAATGAAATGCATTATTCACTTGATTATTATAATTTTTTTTAAATATTTAATTCATTTGTTTATTAATATATATATAATTAAAAGTAAATAATGCGTATCATTATTGCACATCTAATAAATACTATGAACGAAGTTCGATGAACTCGTGTTTTTCCTCCATGTGATGTAGTTAATGTAATTATGTTAAGGTTAGAGGCATACGAGCGGTGACACGGTACCGTTGCGGATTTGTAATGATAATTTGGCATCTTTATAGTTGGGATGATGTTATTTCGCTTGTGTACATCGGGCTTAAACAATTAATTTTACGAATGTTGGATATGAAAGAAAAAAAAATTGCCAAAGTCAAAAAAAGAAATGCGTATGATACATGTTGGAAAATATAACGAAACATATTAACATAAAACATGAAGTAGGAAAAAAGAATATTGTGAACATATAAGAAAAACATAAGAACATAAAGAATATAAAAAAGAAAACACAAAAAAGAAATAAAACGAAAAATAAGAGACTAGACTTGCACATATTGCTCGTCATCGGTATCCCCATTAATCGAATCAGTCGAATGATTCTGATGAATCTGTTCATAATCAGTGTTACACAATATATGTTTTTTTACTTTCTCATATCCACTAGAATTCTGTTCGACTTTATACGCGTTCACTTGCTCATATGGCGGTTCTTCCGTACGAGTAACACTCATATATTTCACGCTTTCGTAATTAGGATCTTCATGATTAACAGACTCGTAATTAGGATCCGTATCGCTATCACCGGGTCGACAAACTGATGCATAATTTGGTTCTCCTGTATCATGTGGCATACTTTCATAATTAGGTTCTGAATCTGTGTCTGGATCTATTTCACATCTGTTTCTTAATCTTACTTTCTCATATCCGGGATCTTCGCTGCTAGCATTACTAATTTGTCGATGTTTGAACGGTTTGGAATAAGAAGAAGAAACAGAAGAAGAAGGAGAAATAGAAGTGGTTGGCAAATCAGTATTATTTCGTAGAGAAATTGATACGGAACTATCATTTTGCTGATAATCTGGTATAGTGTCAACAGAGACTCTTTCTTGCGGACATAACATTTCGTAATTCGGATCACAGGATTCGCGAATTGTTGAATGTCTAGTTTGCAAATCATTCATAGGTTCATAATTATAACCAAGTTGGAAATTTGATGAATCCGCATTATCACCATTTTTAAACAGCGAAGAAGATGATTTTACTAAAATATCCCCATCTAGGTTGCCATTATCGACAGAATCGCATTCCTTTTTTTGTATTTCCATGGAATCATGACTAGACGATGAAATCCTATTATTTTCAACAAAGCTTGGTTTCCGAACAAATATTTCGGAATGTAGAATTCCTTGAGAACTCGAATGTGCGTCATTTTGTTGTTCTTCAACATCTTTCTTTTTCTTCATTACTTTAGCATACATATCCTCTAGAGATTTTCCACTAGACAAAGTCGATTTCAATCGATCCTCATTTTTTGTCCTCTTATCAATCGATGCATATACTTCTATCGTTCCTTCTGGTGGAGGTGGTAATGGAGAATTAGCTTGACGTTTCTCAGGCTTCGGTGATCCAGGATTTACGATAGAACTATTGGCACTTGAGGATGAAGCTGCAGCCAGGGTAGTTTCAAATAAAAAAATAAAAATAAATATGAATATATAATTGGCAATAATTACTAATTATTTACCTTGTCTCGAATGAGCATGTGCAACATGCCGTAAACTGTCGACACTTGGAGGTTGCGGAGCAGGGAATGTTTCATCAGAACGAGACGGAACTCGAGAGAATAATGTTTGCTCATTTTGTATTCGTTGGACCTCTGTCATCGTCGGTTGTATTTGAGCATATGTTTCGCTACCACTAGTATATACTTTATCTTGTTCATCGATCGCAGCATACATCTCATCTGTCAAATGAAATGATATTCATCGATGATAAAAAAAAAGCAAGAAAAATGCAAGAAATAATATACAAGTACGTTGCCTAGAAATTAATTATTATTATATCCATATTACAAATCCATGAATATATGCATATACCAGAGTCATCCGACACTGTTGCGTAATGGGGATCTATAGATGATCGAATGGATTGACTCTGTCGACAAATTGTTTTTGTTTGTGCAATTATATTAGCTAGAGGTTCTCTTACGCTGATGCTTGTGTATCCTTCTGTATAAAATGAAAAAGAAAACAAAATATATTAATTTTGACTTCAATTAATGTAAATTAATGAGATATTACCAAGAATTGATTTGATATGAGAGAACAAAATATTTACTAGAATCTTGAGAATCTCCACTAAAATGCTGTTGTATATTATTTGACTGAGATTGCGGTGGTTGAGGAAGCAACATCAATAACGGTGGTGTCATATAAGGTAAATCTTGATTAGCTTGTACTCCACCAGATATGGCATTAGCTGCTTGAATATCACACGGGCCAGTTTCGGTAGATATAAGTGAATTATGCGATGAAGAGCGACGAGTTCTTGGGGGAGCAACTGGATTTCCATTATTTTGACATGTTGATGTTGATGGTTTCTCAACATCAATAACTTGTTTGATGTTATTTCTACAATATTTAATATTAATTATTTATTTTTATTAGAAAAATAAAAAAAATATATGTATAAAGAATTTTTATTATTACTATATGTATGAGTATAATTATTACCGATTCAATTGATTAGCTTCAGTTTTTTGAACATTTTGAAGTTGAGCATACGGATGTTCAACTGGAATAAATATAAACAATTATTATAAATATGATTTAACTAAATATTAAATATTATGAAAAAAAGATAAATATATAACGAAAAAAAATAAATAAATAACATTAAACAATTAAAATTATTTTTGCATTCATACCATTTTCCGAATTAGGAGATGATGGAAATCTTAAATACTCATTATCAGAATTTTTTTGATTTAATGGATTTTGATGTAAAATTTCTGGCACATTCAATTCAGATACTTGTTCTTTTCCTATTGAATTACATATAATATTATTATTAAAAGAAAGATAAAACATATATTTAATAAAATAATTTAAAAAATTTAAAATATTTAAAAAATGATAAATATTTAAAATTTGATAGATGAAAAATAAAAATTAATTTATTATCAAAAATACCTGTGTCCTGAACAGTGGCATAGAGTTCCGAATGATCACCGATCGTTTCAGTAATTTCATAAATATCTTGAGATATAGATGCATCTGTATTTTCATGTCTTTTTTCTTTATCTTTTGGAATATCTGGAAGACTTCTATTGGCACCAGTTGACCTATGTACATTACACAAAAATTTTTTAATTTCAAGACAGACAATCATTCATCAAATATGAAAATTTCCAAAGATTATATTATATATAGATTATGTAATACAATACGTATATTTATATATAGCAAAAACCTTTTTCCACTGTCAATAATATCTTGTGTTGCTATGTGAAGAGTATTTGTCATCGAAATCCTGTTAAAGCCGTCTTGAGAATCATTTAGAGTTACCATTCCAGCAAGGCCAAGAAATTCATTCCTATTTAAAGGAATTATAACCGAACATGTTCTCATAATTATACAATATACCATATTGTTAATTCCAATATGAACTATAATTCTATCATTATAATATATATATAAATAATGTTTTTTTAAAAAATAATGATTATAAATGTATGATCAATTACTTATTTTCGTTGCGACGACAGCTACAAATACAAGCAACAATGAGACCAAGGAAGCACAATAACGCTCCAACAGACACAACCCAGTAACACCAGGCACCTTCCTCAAGAAAAGGTTGTATCATGTTATGGCATATATTAGTTCCTAAAAAATACTTTAAAAATATTTTAAAACTTATAGAAAGTGAAATATCAATGTTATAAAGTATAACAATTACCTTCCAAGCAAGTCACATTGTGAGAGAATCAACTAACTTTCTTCTTTATATTTTGTAATTTTATATTTTTAGTAAACTGGAGAAATATTATATTATTTTTTTCAATTGTTTTTTTTTTGCTTTCTCTTCTTTATATTTTTACTTTTATCTTACCTTTTCTCTCTCATCTTTTTTTTTTTAAAATCTTGTTTTTGCATTACATTTTTATATTGTTGTATTACATAGATATTTTTAAATATATGATGTGTTTGCATAACATTTAAACATTAAAAATAGATGTCCAATGATTGATGGACCAAAAATAGCCAAAATCATTTTGCCTTTTATTCTCAAATACAATAATATCGTTTACATATATTTATAATAATTTCTTAAAATATCGTAACTGAAAAAAAAGTTTACAAAAATCGTTCGAATAAAGAAATGAAAGTCGTGGCAACATATATACATACGAAATAATAATCGAATACTCCGTTCATATCATTTGATTCCGTATGTCATATAGAATCAAAAGTTCTATAAAAACCAAGAAGACAAAACTCTTTTTTTATAGATAAATCTTTACATATATGTAATTGCGTACTCGATTATATCGATATGTCATGTAGATATTTTTTTGACATATCACGATCGAGAAATAAGGTTACGTTATCTATGCATGCGGTGTGCGTTCGCGTAGGTGGCATAACTGATTATATATATATTCCACAGACAAGATATAGAATAGATATATCATCTTATAAGATTTTACACGAAATAAATTACCGATCGTGCAAAAAACAGAATATTATTTAAACAGTATGTTTAGAGTAGTGAATTTAGAAACAATAGTTATTCACAAAAATATTCGAATACTTTAAAAATTGATATGATAAAATAACTTAATTAATAATATTTTTATAAAAATTAAGTGGTTTTAATATTTTTCTAACAGATTTTTTTTAAGCAGTTAAGATATTAAAAATTATTTTTTATTCATAATATATTCTATATTTTATTTTTTACTTATATTTTATATTTTAAACGAATTTATCATTTTTCTTGTATATCATTATTTTTTTACCAATTTGATGACCCAATTATTTGTAAGATATTGTGAGAATATTCACAACTGCAAAGATTCGTTTAATTTATATAATTTTAGTTTAATTTAGTTTAAATTTACAGTGTATTTAATTATTGTAAATTAAAAATATATTTTTCTTCGATTTATGCCCGATATAATTATATATTTAAAATATATTTATAATTATAATTATATATTTAAAATTCAATTATCATAATTATTAACGTTTTAATGAGTTTTTTTTTTTTTTAACGAGTTTTAAATTGAATTAGGAAGATATACATAAATTGTTATAAAATATTATTAAAAGTAAAATAAAAATTCAATATTTTTTTTTCTCTTTATCTTTTTTAAGTATAAATTTATTTTATATCATAATTATTTTTGATTGATCATAATATCAATTTAAATTATTCTACAATCATTATTAAAAAAATAAAAATATTTAAAAATATCTTAACATGGTTAAAAATCGAAAACTAATACTATAGAACTAATAATTTTAATTTAAAAATGTATTAATTATTACATTTATTATTGTAATAAATTTTTATTTCGCATTAAAATAGCAATAAAAATATTTTAATACAATTATAAATCGAAAATTAATAATATAAAACAACAATTTAAGTTTAAAAAATATATATTATTTATTACATTTAATATTATAATAAATTATAGATGCATTAAGTAACAATAAAAATCTAAAAGTTGATAAATTATTGAATTATTAAGTCCATTTATGATTATTTTGTAATTTCCACATAAAATTAGCAATTAGAATATTTTAATACAATTATATGTCGAAAATTAATATTATAAAATATAAAAATTTTAATTAATTTTATTTTAATTATATTTAATATTATAAAAAATTGTTAGATACAAATTAATAATAAAAATTTAAAAATTTGATAAATTTTTGATTATATGTTGAAAAAATTGATTTCTAGTAATCGGTAATATATATCTTCGTCAAATTTCAGTTAATATTAATATCGACATTATAATATGTCTCAGAAGAGAAAAACAATGAACACAATGATCATAATTTATAATTTTTTTTTCATTATCTTCAGAATACCATAAATAAAATACATGTAGAAAAAATAAAAAATAAAAATGTGAAAAAAATCGAAAGAGCAAGAATTTACTGTCAGTGCCATCTTTTTAGTTTCAAAAGCATCTTTCTTAATAAAATAAAATAAAAATTGAACATAATGCCATTTTTTAAATTAAAAAAATATTCTTCTGGTACTCAAAAGATGACGCTAATGATCATTTCTTATTATCATTTCTTTATTTATTATACTATTTTTATTAGTTTCATCTACAATATTCTAAAGATGGCGTTCTATAATTTTTAATTTATTTCTATCCTTATCTTTTTCCTATTTGCTTTTTTGTTTTATAATTTATTCTATAAATTTATATATTCAAAAGACGGTCAATTTTCGAACTGTATCATTGTTGAACTTATTGATAACAATATTAGATATATATTTACATATAAATATATACATGTATTTACATTAGTATTAAGTTACTTTCAAATATTAAAAAACGTAAGAAAATTATAAATATCAATTTATTTATTGTTTAGATGATTTTTATTAGAAATATACAGTACTATCGTGAAATTTTTTACAGATTTAAGAAAAACATTTGAACTTAAGTGAAAATAACACAAACATTTATAGTTATATTTGAAATACACTGTAAATTGTTTCCATTCACTATTTCCAATTCATGTGCATTGAAAGCATTATTTAGATAAAGAACATATAATACGAAACTACCTCTTATTTACTAAATATTCACACGACCGACAATCTCTTCACTTATAGTGAATTTTATAAATATCTCAAAATTCAACGCTACTAACAACAATTTCCTCTATAACTTTATAAATTCGAGATAATGTTTAACATGTACATAAGAAAATTTCATAATCAAAATTTGAATTATAATATCACATTTTGATGAAAATGATTCGTTTGTTAAACAAACAAAATGCTAAGTTTTTTGCATAAAATAAACTTTGATGAAAATCAAATAGTCAGTGTCATATAGATTCAAATGATGCATATACATTCGTTTTGAAGAATATGACTATAAATATTGTTACTTAAGAATAATAAATTTTACAAAATTGACTGTAAACAACACGTTGTTATACAACGTTCATTAGATTATGATGAATGAACGATCTTGTTCTCACATATACGATAAATTTAACCCACGTTCAAACGTCACTTCATCATTTCCAAACTTAATATTGCCACTTTCTGTACTACTTCTTCTTGAATTATTAGTAGCTTCATCAGTTTCAATGTTATGACCAGAAGCTTCACCATTCTCTATATCACTAATTGGTGATGTTTTATTCATAGGTTCAAGCCCAATTATTATGCGAACGTTATCAGATAACTGGTCCGCAACCGAAATTAGTTGATAATAAATACCTTCAGCTTTAGATAATGTCCAAGGTAATTCAATATGATGTGAAAGATCGTTTATATGCTACAACGCATACTATATATTATTTAAGGAAAAAATTTATTTCTTGATTTTAAAATTTTATGTTACCTTTAATATTTCTGTTAATCCATAACGATTTTCCATAAGCACATTTCGTTCTGTATCCAAAATAGCTGCACAAAAAAGTAAATGGAAATTTTTACATGGTAAATCAGTCCACAATATCTCCCATAATTTCATTATGTCAACTGCATTAAACTCTCTTTTAAATAATACTAAAAGCCAACGGAAGCAAAAGAACATGTTTCCTGAATCATGTTTATTCAAGTAATGTGCTAATTGTGGATCTGTGGCACTCAAAAGAGTATATAATTGGCACAATTGGGCTTTCATTCCAGCTTGGTCTATTTCAAAATTGGAACTCTATTTTGTATGATAATAATACGTGATTAATTCAATATTTTTATAAGTATTATAACTTACAAATTTTATAATATAAACATACCACTTTGTCCATGAAACCAACAAAGCACCAAAACGCATCAACTTCACTTTCCATTAAACATAAAATAGGACTCAAAAGATCGCTCATACCTTGAACGTATCCCAAATCAAAATTGTACATTACATATGTCATAAGAATATCATATAATTGTGCTAAATGAGGATTGTTATCACCTGAATAATATGGATGTGTTCTATCTGTTCTATTCACATCCTTTTCTAAAATATATATATTTTTGTATTACAGATTTTTTTAGAAATTCTTAAAATATTTTTATATTACCTATCAAACTTTTTCGATCTCGATAATCGGAAAAATTATTTTCTTGTACTGATGTCATAGATCTCCATTGCAACTTCATCATAAAATATTCATCAGTCTTCTTTTTTTTAAGTTCTAATCTCTCAATATGTGTAGAATTCCATGGATAATAATTTAATAAAAACTTCCATACTTCAAAGCGTAATGATGGTACAATACCCTAAAAAATTTTTTAATTTATTTGATTTGTTCATTATATTTGCAAATAATTAGTGATATTCTAAATCAAAAAATAGATATATTTATTTAGATATTTAGATTAATATACTAACCCCATGAAAAATAACTTCTTTTACTTCTTGAGGATTTAAAATTTTTCCTTCTGGATCTTTATATTTGTTCCATTGTTCTTGTGACAGTGGAGTACCTAATATAATCATTATATTTATATATTTTTAATAATATAATTTAATACAATTCTATTTTCAACATACCCCTTGGACAAGGTGGTCTAGGAGGTAATACTACGCTTAACTCATATTCCCCAATCACTTCATATTCCTCTCCTGAACCTACAGATACTGGAGGAGGAGGAATATCAATTGTAAAAGAATTATTCAATATATCTGCAACTGCTTCTTCAACTGGACGTTTAACTGGATCTTTGTATACTATAATTTAGAAAAGAATTTAGAATGTAGTAAAAACTTTATAAATTGTTATTCCAAGATTTATCTGTACTTACACCAAATATCTGCCAGTTTACTAAAAGCTTCTAATGTTGTTTCATATGGACGGTTATGTAAATTTTTTACAAATTTCCAAACATAATCTGAAGTATTTTCTTGAAATAAATCTAATTCAGCAAATGATTTAGTTAGTACTGATTGTACTTCATCTACTACAATGTACAAATTTCTATTTGTACGAGACTTTACAAATTTAATAAATCCTTTTAAAGAATTTACAAAACTTTCAGCATTAGATAGCTGAAAGAAGGCAACATAGGTAGTACCATCTTTTTGCATAAATATAAGTTGTTGCCCCCCATGATTTACACGGAAAGAATTTAAATCTGAGAATAAAATTCTAACAGTCCTTGTACGTCCAAGAGAATCTGGCCCTTCTGATGAAGTACGAGTACGTCTGATATGAGTATCTACCAAGGACCATTCTGGATCTTGATCCTGATTTTCTGATACTACAGAATCCTCTATAGGTTTCCATTCTATACATTTTCCAAAACTCTGTAATTTTACAGAAAAATATTCCATGTTGTTTAAAATAATCAACATATTAAATTAGATCAACTTACATATTCAACAATATTTAATGTGCCTAAGCTATGAACCTCATCTTCCCTTGTACTTGCACTTCGTAATACAACTCCCGTATGAATACAGAGATCCTAATTAAAAATTAATTATATAATATATATATATGAATATAAAATAAATAAGATTTAAACTTATATTGAAGGAATTCTATAAAATCTATGTTAACAATGGATAATATTCTATAGTATATATGAAACATAACCTCTATTATAATGTCATTGTCAAACGAAACATATGAATTTTATTAAATTATGAAATGACAACAATGCAAAATTGATACAAATATAGAAATAAATGATATTTAAATGATTATGCTTTTGCATAAAGTTTAATTCAATTTTATTAAAGTATTAAAAATAATGCATGTGACTTGAATGTTTACGTCATTTATGAAATTGACAGAATATACATTCTAATTGTATTTTGCGACATCAAAAATTGCAATTGCATCATCAATACATACAGCGATAGTTCAAAAATGATTCTTACCTTTCCCTGTTCTGTAGGTTCAAACATGTTATTTGTGTTTTTGTATAAATCAACGACTTGAATAAATTATAGCTGATTTCATCACATTCCTTCTACTGTCC
This sequence comes from Apis dorsata, assembly GCF_000469605.1. Lineage (NCBI taxonomy): Eukaryota > Metazoa > Arthropoda > Insecta > Hymenoptera > Apidae > Apis > Apis dorsata. The sequence continues at coordinate 828,431 of NW_006263390.1, forward strand.
TACAAATTTACTTTCTCTCTTCTTCTATTTTATTGTCTTTATTCACTTGTGCAAATATATATTTGCAAGTTACTACTGCTTACGAGAATAACTGTCTTTCTCTCTATTATTTTGATCACAATCAACAAAAATATTATTTCGTCATTGATTCTGATTTATAATAGCCAGAAATTGTAAAACATTTCGTAATTATTTAAGATAATTCCTTGTAACCTATTTTCAATAAATATAAATCTTATATGAGAAACGTTAAAAATTCGCAACATACTACGTATGAGTAAGCGTTTTATCACGACCTCTGTCACAAAAGCAATTCTTTCTCTGTAAAGGTGTTCATTCATTTTAGTGTTATACATTGAACAAGTAACATGAAGATAGCAATAAATTGAATATCATATTAATATCATATTAATAAAATAAATCTAAAATGTGTATAATATTTATAATCGATACTTTTTACAAAATTATAAATTTTATTTTATAATTATGAGATAAAAATATTAAACGATTTCAAAAAAGAATTTAATTTTTAATAATTTAATTTCAGATTACCTTGAAAACACTTGTAAAATTATTCTGTAATGCATGCTTATGCAGTTTGTTCACGTGAAAGAAATAGTATGTAAGTACTTACCATTGAAAGAAAGATTACTTATTCATCACACTCACACATTGATTAAAGTGATATTACTTATTATCTTTAACTTAAATTAAACAAAGTTTAAAGTAAAAAAGTCATAGTAAACAATATTCGTAAAAAAGAAAATGAATTAAAATAGGTCATTTTTCATATATTTCGAAAATATAGTTTTTTCAAGAAAAATTATTTTAATATTTTTAAGATTTTAAGTAAAATGTAAATTTTCAAACTTTATATTTATATTATTTAATATATATAAATAAATTAAAATGATTATGAATTTACATACATATACTATTATTTATTTATTCATTTATTGTATTTATTATATTTATTCATTTATTATATCAAAATACATTCATATATGTAAATATCATATATTTCTTTCTTGAAAGACAACAGTATATATTTTGCATTATATGGACCGTGTAATATAATGGTAATATTGAAATAATGATATTGACAAAGAAAATAAAATCGATATTATAATTAATCTCTTTGTGTTACGAACTTTGTAACATACATTCGAATTGTGATTGCGAGATGTATATATTAGTCATCCATGAATAGATATATATATATATATATATATATATATATAT